>NW_013722635.1:0-310 GCF_000517525.1 Limulus polyphemus | reverse complement strand
ACAACGTTTCTTGTAAGTTGTACCCGAGTTTCACCTCCTACAACGTTTCTTGTAAGTTAACCCGAGTTCAAACTGTTACAGATTTACATGCATTTATCTCGTACAACGCTTCTTGAAAGTTGGTCTGAGGCCCCATATCTTACAATGTGTCTAGTTGGTATGAAATCCACTTCTTACACCTCATGTACTGTAGGTTGGTCTGAAATCCACTTCTTACAACATAGTTACTGTAGGTTGGTCTGAGATCCACTGCTTACAACACAGTTACTGTAGGTTGGTCTGATATCCACTTCTTACAACACAGCTACTG
>NW_013722634.1:0-310 GCF_000517525.1 Limulus polyphemus | reverse complement strand
ACTAATATTTGTTGGGCCAAACAGAGGTATAACAAGGACATCCCACCGGAGAAAATCACACTTGCAGATAAAAAAACTAATGAGTATAAGAAATAACACTGGCATGTGGCCCCAATATGTAAATCTAGGAAAAGAGATGGGAAGGAAAGAGCACAGAAAGAGGTGTCTACTGTCCTCCTGCTTTCTCCCACTTCCTGTTCGGGAGAACAAATGAGAATAGACGAACAGGAAGTGGGAGAAAGCAGGAGGACAGTAGACTCAACTACTTGTAGACTTCAGAGCTGTCTGTCTTGACAGTGACTACCCTATA
>NW_013722633.1:0-310 GCF_000517525.1 Limulus polyphemus | reverse complement strand
CGGGGATGGAGTTGATTCTAGTTTGTTTGTTGTTGTTTGTAGTGTACGTGGTGTCACTACACACCCCCTTCTTTTCTGGGATGGAGGTGATTCTAGTTTGTTTGTTGTTGTTTGTAGTGTACGCGGTATCACTACACGCCCCCTTCCTTTCTGGGATGGAGGTGATTCTAGTTTGTTTGTTGTTGTTTGTAGTGTACGCGGAAAGGAAGGGAGCGTGTAGTGATAACAAACAACAACAAACAAACTAGAATCACCTCCATCCCAGTCGCATGCACTAAAGGAAGGGAGCGTGTAGTGATACCTGGGATGG
>NW_013722632.1:0-310 GCF_000517525.1 Limulus polyphemus | reverse complement strand
TGGAGAGTATGGGCACGTTATAATAGTTTACAATACTTGTCACCGAAGACTGGAGAGTATGGGCACGTTATAATAGTTTACAATACTTTATTACCAAAGACCAGAGAGTATGGGCACGTTATAATAGTTTACAATACTTTATTACCAAAGACCAGAGAGTATGGGCACGTTATAATAGTTTACAATACTTTATTACCAAAGACCATAGAGTATGGGCACGTTATAATAGTTTACAATACTTGTCACCGAAGACTGGAGAGTATGGGCACGTTATAATAGTTTACAATACTTTTTACTGAAGACCAGTGAG
>NW_013722631.1:0-310 GCF_000517525.1 Limulus polyphemus | reverse complement strand
AACCAAGGATGTGAGGTTGTTAGCTAGGAGTTAACCAAGGATGTCAGGTGGTTCTTTAATGTTTAATGTATTTTTACTGGGGTGTTCTTATTGTATAAGCATATTGGTTATGTTAAAAAGTATTATGTATTGTATTTAATTAGGTTGGCTGAAGAGCAGTGTAAGCTGCGAAAGCGCTTCTAACCAACTAAATATATTAATAAATATAGTATTAAAAACCTGGTGGTCTTTTTAATAATTTGAATAGTAATACGCTCAAGTAGATCACTTCTCTCTCATATATATATATATATATATATATATATATATA
>NW_013722630.1:0-310 GCF_000517525.1 Limulus polyphemus | reverse complement strand
TTAAACCACAATTTCTTCTTCAAGTTGCTTAGGTAACATTAAACCACAATTTCTTCTTCAAGTTGCTTTAGAAAACATTAAACCACAATTTCCTCTTCAAGTTGCCTTAGGTAACATTAAACCACAATTTCTTCTTCAAGTTGCTTTAGGTAACATTAAACCACAATTTCCTCTTCAAGTTGTCTTAGGTAACATTAAACCACAATTTCTTCTTCAAGTTGCTTTAGGTAACATTAAACCACAATTTCTTCTTCAAGTTGCTTAGGTAACATTAAACCACAATTTCTTCTTCAAGTTGCTTTAGATAACA
>NW_013722629.1:0-310 GCF_000517525.1 Limulus polyphemus | reverse complement strand
AATGACGTGTTAGGTTAAACTATATGTGCTACAAATGACGGATTAGGTTAAATTACATGTGCTACAAATGCCATCAGGTTAAATTATATGTGCTGCAAATGACGTATTAGGTTAAACTATATGTGCTACAAATAACGTATTAGGTTAAATTACATGTGCTACAAATGACGGATTAGGTTAAATTACATGTGCTACAAAATGCCATCAGGTTAAATTATATGTGCTGCAAATGACGTATTAGGTTAAACTATATGTGCTACAAATGACGTATTAGGTTAAATTATATGTGCTACAAATGACGTATTAAGTT
>NW_013722628.1:0-310 GCF_000517525.1 Limulus polyphemus | reverse complement strand
AAAATCATTCAGGTGACTTTAGCTTTAAAACCTGTGATGGCAGGGGCTGACATGTTAGAATTTATATTGATGCTCTGAAGATGCTTGTTGAGTCTAATCCAAAGCAACATACTCGTGAAATGGCCCTGAAATTGCTTGCCTCTCGTGAAACACTACTACATAAACATCTAAGGAATATGGGAAAAGTCCTTAAAGAAGGTGTTTGGGTGACCCATGAACTCTCCGATTATCATAGTTTCCAACGTGTGAACATTTTTGGACAGAATTGTCACCGGTGATGAAAAATGATTCTCTATACAAATATTAAATA
>NW_013722627.1:0-310 GCF_000517525.1 Limulus polyphemus | reverse complement strand
GTAAGTTTAGAGTGTCACAGTTCCAACCGTTTGGGGATGGTTTGAATTATAATACGTAAGTTTAGTGTGACACAGTTCCAATCGCGTGAAGATGGTTTGAATTATAATACGTAAGTTTAGTGTGTCACAGTTCCAATCGCGTGGAGATGGTTTGAATTATAATACGTAAGTTTAGTGTGTCACAGTTCCAACCGTTTGGGGATGGTTTGAATTATAATACGTAAGTTTAGTGTGACACAGTTCCAATCGCGTGGAGATGGTTTGAATTATAATACGTAAGTTTAGTGTGTACACAGTTCCCAACCGTGTG
>NW_013722626.1:0-310 GCF_000517525.1 Limulus polyphemus | reverse complement strand
GTTCATATAGAACAATATGATCTCTGACCCGCCAGAAGAATGATGCTAGGTTCATATCCAACAATACGATCTCTGACCTCCAGAAGAATGATGCTAGGTTCATATCGAACAATATGATCTCTGACCCGCCAGAAGAATGATGCTAGGTTGATCTTTTGACCCGTCATAAGAATGATGTTAGGTTCCTATCCAACAATGTGATCTCTGACCAATCAGAAGAATGATGTTTGGTTCATATCCAACAATGTGATATCTGACCAGTCAAAAGAATGATGCTAGGTTCATACTCAAAAATGTGATCTCTGACCCG
>NW_013722625.1:0-310 GCF_000517525.1 Limulus polyphemus | reverse complement strand
TAAAACATATTAAATACCGTACATATACCTTACTTACAGTGGATCCAACAGTAAAACATATTACCTTACTAACAGTGGATCTAGCAGTAAAACATATACCTTACTTACAGTGGGTCCAGCAGTAAAACATATTAAATACCGTACATATACCTTACTTACAGTGGATCCAACAGTAAAACATATTAAATACCGTACATATTCCTTACTTACAGTGGATCCAGCAGTAAAACATATACCTTACTAACAGTGGATCCAACAGTAAAACATATTAAATACCGTACATATACCTTACTTACAGTGGATCCAACAA
>NW_013722624.1:0-310 GCF_000517525.1 Limulus polyphemus | reverse complement strand
AGATTCGTAACAATAATAATTAATATTAAAACTTTATATGATATTTAATTTTTAGTGAATTCTGTGATATTAATTAATAATAAGACGTTATATGATATGTATTTAGCGAATTCTATGATATTAATTAATAATAAAACTTTATGATATTTATTTAGTGAATTTTGTTATATTCATTAATAAAAAAACGTTATATGTTATTTATTTAGTGAATTCTGTAATATTAATTAATAATAAAGCGTTACATGATATCTATTTAGTGAATTTTGTGATATTAATTAATAATAAAACTTTATATGATATCTATTTAGTG
>NW_013722623.1:0-310 GCF_000517525.1 Limulus polyphemus | reverse complement strand
CACATGAACAGCCTGTATAAAGGATTTGATCAGTAACTAACGATACTTACATTAAGTAACATAACACACGAACAGCCTGTATAAAGGAGTTGATCAGTATCTAACGATACTTACATCAATTAACATAACACATGAACAGCCTGTATAAAGGATTTGATCAGTAACTAACGATACTTACATCAGGTAACACATGAACATCCTGTATAAAGGATTTGATCAGTAACAAACGATACTTACATCAAGTAACACACGAACAGCCTGTATAAAGGATTTGATTAGTAACTATCGATACTTACATCAAGTAACACAC
>NW_013722622.1:0-310 GCF_000517525.1 Limulus polyphemus | reverse complement strand
TATATATATATATATATATATATATATATATATAGGTAAAATCACAGATTTGTTAAGTATCACACATACTGAAAGTATTTATTAACAAAACTTCAAATTAGAAAAAGACAACTTTACCCTGGATTAATTATAAATAATGCACATACCTTATACTTTTGAAGCTTTTATGAACAAAATCTGAAAAGTTCAAGACAAAACTTTTCAATGTTGTTGCTTCTTTCAATAAAAGATATGGATTACAAGAAAAGACGATTCTTTTACATTTTATAAATACATCACACTTACTGTTCATCATTAGAGTTGGTTGGTT
>NW_013722621.1:0-310 GCF_000517525.1 Limulus polyphemus | reverse complement strand
TGGGTAATACAGTATGTTAGTAAATAATTAATAGTTTTAACTACTAATCAATCAGGTACATAGAAAAGAGACACAAAAATGCAAAAAAAAAAAAAAAGAAATGCTTCAAAGGTAAGATACATGCACAATATACTTGATAAATCTTGGATAAGGCCGTCTTTCTCTATACGATATCCCAGAAAGTTTCATTGATAGAACCTGATAAATTCAACTGTGTTACTCTTTGAATAAATATAGATTGAACAATACATTTATTCACACTTATCAATACTGATCTCAAATATAACCATACACATTCATCATGAGTTGT
>NW_013722620.1:0-310 GCF_000517525.1 Limulus polyphemus | reverse complement strand
ATAAAACATATTATACGTTTAATCACTGGACAAGGTCTTATGATATTAATCATTAAGATGCCTTATGATACATTTAATCACGTATAGGTTCCATAAAACATATTATACGTTTAATCACTGACAGGTCTTATGATATTAATCATTAAGATGCCTTATGATACATTTAATCAATGACAGGCTTTATGGCATATTTAGTTATTGATGAATACTTGTTTATAATTGGAACAGCCAAGACCTTAGGACTGTTTTTGTTGTGGGAGCGCGATCAACAAATTCCAATATACGAACAAAATACTTTTTTAATACTTTC
>NW_013722619.1:0-310 GCF_000517525.1 Limulus polyphemus | reverse complement strand
GAGGTGAAAATATTTGTGATGAAACATCACAGAGATATTATTGACAAGTAAATCAAGATCCATTTTAAAGGCTTAAAGAGACCATAATAGTCAAAGTCATCCATGAGTTCTGTGTCCTAAAACATGATTCAAATAGAAAGAACATCTTCAAAAATCAGGAATGTTCAAACAAAAGCAACCAGATGATAGACGTGTGTCTTATAGCTATTGACAACCATAACATTATCTTAAAATTTCATCACAATCAGGGAAGCATACTATTACGACAGCAGAAGTCACGCGACGCTGGAGTTTCTAGAAGGATCGTGAC
>NW_013722618.1:0-310 GCF_000517525.1 Limulus polyphemus | reverse complement strand
AGTAGTTTGATACAGTATTTACCTCTTGACACGTTTATCCTGTACTTTAATACAATATTTACCTAATGACACGTCTATCCAGTAGTTTAATACTGTACTTTACCTCTTGACACGTCTATCCAGTACTTTAATACAGTACTTTACCGAATGACACGCCTATCTAGTAGTTTAATACAGTATTTACCTCTTGACACTTCTATCCAGTAGTTTAATACTGTACTTTACCTCTTGACACGTCTATCCAGTAGTTTAATACAATATTTACCTAATGACACGTCTATCCAGTAGTTTAATACAATACTTTACCTAA
>NW_013722617.1:0-310 GCF_000517525.1 Limulus polyphemus | reverse complement strand
TTCTCCAACGAAGGAGAAACCAGAAAAAATTACGATCTCCAACTAAAGAACCTGAAGAAAAGGTACCATCTGCTTTAGAGAAAACACCAGTGAAGGAAAAAACATTTTCTCCAACTAAGGAGAAACCAGAAAGAAAATTACAATCTCCAACTAAAGAATTTGAAGAAAAGGTACCATCTGCTATAGAGAAAACACCTTCTCCAACTAAAAACCTGAAGAAAAGGTACCATTTGCTATAGAGAAAACACCAGTTAAAGAAAAAACACCTTCTCCAACGAAGGAGAAACCAGAAAGAAAATTGACATCTCCT
>NW_013722616.1:0-310 GCF_000517525.1 Limulus polyphemus | reverse complement strand
TGATATAGAGACAGAACTAAGTTACATTGACTCCTAACGTGATGATATAGAGACAGAACTAAACTTACATTGACTCCTAACGTGATGATATAGAGACATATCTAAAGTTACACTGACTCCTAACGTGACGATATAGAGACATATCTAAAGTTACATTGACTCCTAATATGATGATATAGAGACAGAACTAAAGTTACATTGACTCCTAACGTGATGATATAGAGACAGAACTAAAGTTACATTGACTCCTAATATGATGATATAGAGACAGAACTAAAGTTACATTGACTCCTAACGTGACGATATAGAG
>NW_013722615.1:0-310 GCF_000517525.1 Limulus polyphemus | reverse complement strand
GGTTTATTCCTGTATGCTAGTTTATTATTATGGTTTATTTATTATGGTTTATTTAAACTAGGGTACAGGTTATTATGGTTTATTCCTGTACCCCTAGTTTATTATTATTGTTTATTCCTGTATGCTAGTTTATTATTATGGTTTATTCGTGTATGCTAGTTTATTATTATGGTTTATTCCTGTATGCTAGTTTATTATTATGGTTTATTCCTGTACCCTAGTTTATTATTATGGTTTATTCCTGTACCCTAGTTTATTATTATGGTTTATTCGTGTATGCTAGTTTATTATTATGGTTTATTCGTGTATG
>NW_013722612.1:0-310 GCF_000517525.1 Limulus polyphemus | reverse complement strand
ACCAAAAGCTATTATCTTATAGAACAGTGGCTATTATGTTATAGAATAGTAGCTGTTATCTTAATGACTAGTAGCTATTATCTTATAGAACAGTGGCTATTATTTTAATGACCAGTGGCTATTATCTTATAGAATAGTGGCTATTATTTTAATGACCAGTGGCTATTATCTTATAGAACATTGGGTGTTATTTTAATGACCAGTGGCTATTATCTTAATGACCAGTGGCTATTATCTTAATGATCAGTGGCTATTATCGTATAGAACATTGGGTGTTATTTTAATGACCAGTGGCTATTATCTTATAGAA
>NW_013722611.1:0-311 GCF_000517525.1 Limulus polyphemus | reverse complement strand
CGGAGTATGTCAACCAAAACTTGTAGCGGTTAGATACATCCTCGCTGTCAGATATCAAGAAGTTACATAATTCAGAATATGTAAACCAAAACTTGTAGTGGTTAGATACATCCTCGCTGTCAGATATCAAGAAGTTACATAATTCGGAGTATGTCAACCAAAACTTGTAGCGGTCAGATACATCCTCGCTGTCAGATATCAAGTTACATAATTCGGAGTATGTCAACCAAAACTTGTAGCGATTAGATACATCCTCGCTGTCAGATATCAAGAAGTTACATAATTCAGAGTATGTCAACCAAAACTTGTAG
>NW_013722610.1:0-311 GCF_000517525.1 Limulus polyphemus | reverse complement strand
ATGATTTGTTAATGTAACATCATTACACAGGATGATTTGTTAATGTTACATCATTACACAGGATGATTTGTTAATGTAACATCATTACACATGATGATTTATTAATGTAGCATCATCACACAGGATGATTTGTTAATGTAACATCATTACACAGGGTGATTTGTTAATGTAACATCATTACACAACATGATTTATTAATGTAACATCATTACACAGTATGATTTGTTAATGTAACATCATTACACAGGCTGATTTATTAATGTAACATCATTACACAGGATGATTTGTTAATGTTACATCATTACACAGGC
>NW_013722609.1:0-311 GCF_000517525.1 Limulus polyphemus | reverse complement strand
CTATACTTTCAGTTGTGAATGGAAGGATACATTTGTGTGTTACCTACTGTGTGTGTGTTATTTGTGTGTTACCTACTGCATAAGGTAAAACAAATATTGACGGAAACTTATTTAAAAACTATACTTTCAGTTGTGAATGGAAGGATACATTTGTGTGTTACTTACTGTGTGTGTGTTATTTGTGTGTTACCTACTGCATAAGGTAAAACAAACATTGACGGAAACTTATTTAAAAACTATACTTTCAGTTGTGAATGGAAGGATACATTTGTGTGTTACCTACTGTGTGTGTTATTTGTGTGTTACCTACT
>NW_013722608.1:0-311 GCF_000517525.1 Limulus polyphemus | reverse complement strand
AAGAAATGCCTTCTTTACACTAAATCACCACGACTTTTCGAAAGAATCATTTTTCTGTGTTCTTGTCAGATAAATGTGTTGCTTTTCGTTTGTCGTGTCTTAAGCTAGAGTACAATGACATTGTACCTGATCACGAAAAAGCTGAAGGGTATGTCATTCACACAGACGTGCCCTGATTGGTTCCATAGCCTACCTTCAGCTTTTTCGTGATCAGGTACAATGTCATTGTACTCTCGTTTGTCGTGTCTTTTACATTTTGGACAGATATGGCCCATCTGTGATGTCAGACATCCCTGAGGCTAAACAAGACC
>NW_013722607.1:0-311 GCF_000517525.1 Limulus polyphemus | reverse complement strand
GGTAATTTCACCAGATTCTGGCCATGCATGATTGGTGCTGGATTCTGGGTTACTACTTCTATGCATAATGCCCATTAGTACTTTTTATGAGTATTCTACACTACATCCACTTCCATTTGTGGATATACATATATTAGCAGTGAATGATAATAAATTACACAAGCATGATATAATTCTAACCAATGTCTACCCATGTATTACAACATTTATGACCCAATATAGTAGATCTATACATGAAGAATGATAATTACAGATGTTAATCATATGTTAACTATCAAATATGTATTTTTTAATGTCTGAAAAAACAAACA
>NW_013722606.1:0-311 GCF_000517525.1 Limulus polyphemus | reverse complement strand
GTCAGTTAGGATAGAAATACAAACTATTAATTAGTTACCGTAAGTTAGGATAGAAATACAAACTAATAATTAGTTACTGTCAGTTAGGATAGAAATACAAACTAGTAATTAGTTACCGTCAGTTAGGATAGAAATACAAACTAATAATTAGTTACCGTCAGTTAGGATAGAATTACAAACTAATAATTAGTTACTGTCAGTTAGGATAGAAATACAAACTATTAATTAGTTACCATCAGTTAGGATAGAAATACAAACTAGTAATTAGTTACCGTCACTTAGGATATCTTTGCAGTAAGATAATATGTGAT
>NW_013722605.1:0-311 GCF_000517525.1 Limulus polyphemus | reverse complement strand
TCGCCTATAAAACTTTCACCAAAGATTTATGAAAAGTTTTTAGGACACAGACAAAAATGTGGTTAAATATTTCTGTCATCCACTTTTTATATTGCAGTAAAATTTACTGCCGACCCTTTATCTGTTTCTACCGTTACCATTATTGTTAATACCAATATCAAATAAAGGTTAAAAGTTAATTTATTATAAACTTACTTAATGTAACTCGCACGTAAGTCATTATACATTTTGTTGAAAAAAAAATCTCTATTGCAGATATTTGCAATATACTGTGGTAAAGTAAACAAGCCAAGGTTACTGCACAGAGGTTC
>NW_013722604.1:0-311 GCF_000517525.1 Limulus polyphemus | reverse complement strand
GTATGGGTATTGTTTTCCTTACTTTATGTATGTGTGTCTATCTGTATGGGTATTGTTTTCCTTACTTTATGTATGTGTGTCTATCTGTATAAGTATTGTTTTCCTTACTTTATGTATGTGTGTCTATCTGTATGGGTATTGTTTTCCTTACTTTATATATGTGTGTCTATCTGTATAAGTATTGGTTTCCTCACTTTATGTATGTGTGTCTATCTGTATGGGTATTGTTTCCTTACTTTATGTATGTGTGTCTATCTGTATGGTATTGGTTTCCTTACTTTATGTATGTGTGTCTATCTGTATGGGTATTG
>NW_013722603.1:0-311 GCF_000517525.1 Limulus polyphemus | reverse complement strand
AGCAAAGATAAGGTGTTCAGTGTTATACTAGGATATGAAACTAGCAAAGATACTGTGTTCAGTGTTATACTAGGATATGAAACTAGCAAAGATAAGGTGTTCAGTGTTATACTATTAAATACGAAACTAGCTAAGATAAGGTGTTCAATGTTATACTAGAATATGAAACTAGCTAAGATACCATGTTCAGAGTTGTACTAGTATATGAAACTAGCAAAGATAAGGTGTTCAGTGTTATACTAGAATACGAAACTAGCTAAGATAAGATGTTCAGTGTTATACTAGGATATGAAACTAGCAAAGATAAGGTG
>NW_013722602.1:0-311 GCF_000517525.1 Limulus polyphemus | reverse complement strand
GCCTTAAGAAATGGTATACTGTATAACAAGCTTGTATTTTTTTCAAATGGTTCTACCGAAATAGATATCATAGATAATGTGAAAATGGTTCAGGGTTGGATGTTAGTGAATATAAAAAACAGGTATCACTAACTTGTCTTTTTATATGGTTGACATTATTTCTAAAATTCATCTTAATGTCAAACTATTTATACTTGTCCCTTCTAATACTGCCTTTCACTAAATATCTACATTGTTAGGTTTTACTACAAAAAAAAAAAAAGAATAGAGAGAAATATATATGAAAATATTTATACTAAATATATGTTGGT
>NW_013722601.1:0-311 GCF_000517525.1 Limulus polyphemus | reverse complement strand
ATAACCTGCATCATTAACTCCTACATGCACTACAAAAACTGTATCTCTACTAATTAATTGGCTCCTCTAACCTACCTTTCCCTGCATTTATTAGCTCCTACATGCACTACAAAAACTGTATCTCTGCTAATTAATTAGCTCCTCTAACCTACCTTTCCCTGCATCATTAGCTCCTACATGCACTACAAAAACTGTATCTCTGCTAATTAATTAGCTCCGCTAATTAATTAGTAGAGTTAGAGGACCTACCTTTCCCTGCCTACATGCACTACAAAAACTGTATCTCTACTAATTAATTAGCTCCTCTAACC
>NW_013722600.1:0-311 GCF_000517525.1 Limulus polyphemus | reverse complement strand
GTCCAAACTGGGAGCTCCATTTATAGCATTGATAAGAATTTTACAGCAAATAGTCATTCATTAGTTAGCCAGACCACATTTTTTGTTTAACTTTGGGCATGACAGTGGTAAAATAAAATATGGTGCCTATAATGAATATTTGCTGTAAAATTCTTATCAATACTATAAATGTAGCTATCAGTTTGGCTCCCAATCTTGTTTTTGTTCCTTTAAGTCGCACGCTGAACCCTTTTTTGGCCACACCTTTTTTCAAACCTAAGGTGTTTTTGATTATGTATATATTACTGGCATGAAAGTGTGTGTATATATAT
>NW_013722599.1:0-311 GCF_000517525.1 Limulus polyphemus | reverse complement strand
GTGTATCGATTAAAACTGGTTCTATAACAAACCGAGTAACATGTATATCGATTAAAACTGGTTCTATAACAAACCGAGTAACGTGTATATCGATTAAAACTGGTTCTATAACAAACCGAGTAACGTGTGTATCGATTAAAACTGGAACTATAACAAACCGAGTAACATGTGTATCGATTAAAACTGGTTCAATAACAAACCGAGTAACATGTGTATCGATTAAAACTGGTTCTATAACAAACCGAGTAACGTGTGTATCGATTAAAACTGGTTCTATAACAAACCGAGTAACGTGTGTATCGATTAAAACT
>NW_013722598.1:0-311 GCF_000517525.1 Limulus polyphemus | reverse complement strand
ATGAAAATTTATTGTCTTTACAGCGTGTTGACTTTTTTGTGCATTGAAGAACGACATAATTGCACTTAATATTATGATGTAGGTTTGTTTAAATGAAAATTGCTACAATATCGTTAATGAAACCAATTTTTGTCTTTCATCCTCTGAACACAACACAAGCTGTACATATTTAAAGCTGAAGTTTTGTCTAGAGGTGTTCTGAAACTTAAAATAAAGCATTCTTCATATAATATTCCAATAAACCCATTTTTCGTGTGTGTTTGTATATATATATAAATATAGCCATGTTAAGTATATATATATATATATAG
>NW_013722597.1:0-311 GCF_000517525.1 Limulus polyphemus | reverse complement strand
AGCATATAATAAAGTGTATTGTCAGTACATGCATCAGCGTACGTAAGAAAAGTAACTAGAAAGTTATATTGTTTGTTTTTTAAGTAGAAAGCTACACAATGCGCTGTTCCCACCGCGAGTATCAAATCCAAGTTTTATCCCTTGGATTTATTGCTGAGCCACCGGACGATGGGGGTAACTAGTAAATAATACTTACATTTGTGGATCGAAGGATTCGTTATTCTCGTCCTGTTACCGCGGAAACGTGCTCCGCTCTTTGTGGCCATGTGTGCGCTAAAAGAGTAGCGATCACTACCTCTATCCAATCATAC
>NW_013722596.1:0-311 GCF_000517525.1 Limulus polyphemus | reverse complement strand
TGGGTGAAGTCTGAAGTTGTAGAACTAGTATCACAACATAAAACCTGGGTGAAGTCTGAAGTTGTAGAACTAGTATCACAACATAAAACCTGGGTGAAGTCTGAAGTTGTAGAACTAGTATCACAACATAAAACCTGGGTGAAGTCTGAAGTTGTAGAACTAGTATCACAACATAAAACCTGGTGAAGTCTGAAGTTGTAGAACTAGTATCACAACATAAAACCTGATTGAAGTCTGAAGTTGTAGAACTAGTATCACAACATAAAACCTGATTGAAGTCTGAAGTTTAACTAGTATCACAACATAAAACC
>NW_013722595.1:0-311 GCF_000517525.1 Limulus polyphemus | reverse complement strand
AACAGTTGGTCATAGAACGATACTAGCTATTGAGTCCTGTTTGATCCACTCGGACTAAAGGAAACACATATAGATATGATGTAAATATATAATGAATAATAAATATTGTGAAGACTTCGTTTCAGAGTTGTCGCTAGGCGCTGGCTTACTGGGCCCGCGACCGGATTCTATTTCAGAGTGTCCCAAATCCCCAGTTACTGTCATCACGGTTCTCCCGTACTCATAAAAAAAAACCCAAATGTTACAACTGTAATTAACAACAAATTAACAACACAAAGACAACTACAAAGAATGCCAGAAATATAAAAAAT
>NW_013722594.1:0-311 GCF_000517525.1 Limulus polyphemus | reverse complement strand
TGCAGGTTTCTTCTGTAATCTGTACCCTGGTTGTTGTTTTAACTGCAGACTTCCTCTATAATCTGTACCCTGATTGTTGTTTTAACTGCAGCTTTCCTCTATAATCTGTACCCTGGTTGCTGTTTTAACTGTAGGTTTCTTCTATAATATGTACCCTGGTTGTTGTTTTAACTGCAGGTTTCTTCTATAATCTGTACCCTGGTTGTTGTTTTAACTGCAGGCTTCCTCTATAATCTGTACCCTGGTTGTTGTTTTAACTGCAGGTTTCTTCTATAATCTGTACCCTGGTTGCTGTTTCAATTGCAGGTTTA
>NW_013722593.1:0-311 GCF_000517525.1 Limulus polyphemus | reverse complement strand
TAATAGTTAAAAATCTACGTATTGAAGCACACTTTTAAACCGGAGCCGAGTAGAATATATAAAATATACGGGCACTTTGTTGATCTCTACATTATAGTTGAAGTGACAGGTAATATGTTCTTTTGAGGATCTTTGTCTTTCTGTTATGGTTTATTATGCGTATAGTATTACACGCTTGTTATGTGTGTTCGAAAAACATGATGAAGTGTACGATCATCCATGTGGTTTTTCACATGAAGATCCTGTGTACATAGCTTTTAACTGTCACTGTGTACTAATGTTAAACTCGGAAGGAAACAAAAGTCACAAAT
>NW_013722592.1:0-311 GCF_000517525.1 Limulus polyphemus | reverse complement strand
CACTGAGTCACTGAGGGACGATAGAAAAGTAATATGTGATATAAATATTCAACTTGTAGAGTCACTGAGGGACGATAGAAACGTAATATACACCTTTAATATTTATATCACAGAGTCACTGAGGGACGATAGAAACGTAATATACAACGTGAATATTTATATCACTGAGTCACTGAGGGACGATAGAAAGGTAATATACAACGTGAATATTTATATCACTGAGTCACTGAGAGACGATAGAAAAGTAATATACAACGTGAATATTTATATCACTGAGTCACTGAGGGGCGATAGAAAAGTAATATACAACG
>NW_013722591.1:0-311 GCF_000517525.1 Limulus polyphemus | reverse complement strand
CTTCTGTTACACTTATCAAATATCAGGATATCTGTTATACTTATCAAATATCTGGATATCTCTTACATTTATCAAATATATTGTCATCCGATATAGTTATCAAAAATCTGGTCATCCATTACACTTATCAAATATCTGGTTATCTTTTACACTTTTCAAATATCTGTTCATCTGTTACACTTATCAGATATCTTGATATCTGTTATACTTATCAAATATCTAGATATCTGTTATGCTTATCAAATATCTGTGTCATCTGTTACACTTATAAAATATCTGGATATCTCTTATACTTATCAAATATCTGGGTT
>NW_013722590.1:0-311 GCF_000517525.1 Limulus polyphemus | reverse complement strand
AGCAATTGTAAAATTTCCTTTACATTTCACAACTTTTGACCTCATAAACTAACTCTAATTCACAATCCTCTAGTTCACAACACATTATTTATGTATCTGTATAATACTTTAACACTTATTTCAACCAAATGCATGCATTCCTGGTTCATATGTTACCAGTATTACTTGAGAAACTTTTAGAACATTTTTTCATCTCACTAGCAAATACTCGCATGACCATATACGATAAAAACAACTTCATACCAGAAAAACTTAAACCACCAAAAGAAAAAAAAAATTCAATGCATTTTTCACAAAATAACAGAGAGTCC
>NW_013722589.1:0-311 GCF_000517525.1 Limulus polyphemus | reverse complement strand
ATACCATGTAAATAGAGGTTACGGGGAACATACCATGTAAATAGAGGTTACGGGGGAAACATCCCTTGTAAATAGAGGTTAAGGGGAAAACATATCATGTAAATAGAGGTTAAGGGGAACATACCATGTAAATAGAGGTTACGGGGAACATACCATGTAAATAGAGGTTAAGGGGAAAACATACCATGTAAATAGAGGTTAAGGGGAAAACATACCATGTAAATAGAGGTTAAGGGAGAAATACACCATGTAATTAGAGGTTAAGGGGAACATATCATGTAAATAGAAGTTAAGGGAGAACATACCATGTA
>NW_013722588.1:0-311 GCF_000517525.1 Limulus polyphemus | reverse complement strand
TATTTCATACATTTTATTCTGTTAATTGTTTTTTAATGCATAACATTGTACTAGGCAAAAATATAGAATTATTTAATACTGGCGAAAAAAACCCGGCTTGCTCGGGTTATTAGGTTGATATATTTAGATCACTATATCAGTGTGTGTGTATTCTGAACCTATTTTAGCATAGACGGGCAGTCAAAAATATTTTAAACAGAAACATAAAAACACTTCTTTTCTATATAGTATATCGCTAGCTTGCCTTATTGAAAAGATGTGCACGCACGTGAATAAGATAAGTAATAATACCCAGGTGCACACCCTCAGGG
>NW_013722587.1:0-311 GCF_000517525.1 Limulus polyphemus | reverse complement strand
ATATACTCTACAAAAGGAAATAGTTTTCCTTAACAAATATTTCTTAAACTAGCCACGGATGATTCTCTGTTTAGATGTGAAACTATCTTCCCACCACTCGCGTGTCCTCACTTTTTGTCCGCTAGATATTCTTGTTAGTGCAGTTTATTGAACAACTGATTACTGTACATAAGGCTTAGAATGTTTTTATTACTTTAATCGGTATTAGACCGTCACAACAACACTCGCTCAAGTGCAGAGCTTAATTGTTAACCCTAACATTCTGGTAATGTTGATTTAAAATGCAATTTTTCGTGACTCCCCAAAAATAA
>NW_013722586.1:0-311 GCF_000517525.1 Limulus polyphemus | reverse complement strand
GACATACCGCTGTGCCACTGGGTGGCTATTAATTAAGTATTCACAAAATTAATATTGCTTTTTTTGTTTATTTTAGAGCAAAGCCACATTGGGCTGTCTGCTGTGTTCACCACAGGGAATTGAACCCTTGATTTCAGCATTTTAATTCTGTAAATTTACTGCTGTCCCACCAGGAGACATAAATGTTACAAAACCATTTATTTTGTCCAGTCTAATGCTTATATTATTTTGCAACTTCTGAGATAAATCTATATTTAAGGATGAAGCTGGAAACATTAAACTAATTAAATATAAAATATGTAACAAATATA
>NW_013722585.1:0-311 GCF_000517525.1 Limulus polyphemus | reverse complement strand
GGCTCCTTACCTTAGGAAGGACAATGAATTGTTGAAAAGGGTTCAGATGAAGGCTACTAGAATGGTACCTGGGATGAAGGAGTTGTCATATAAGGAGATTAAGATCTCTGAAATTGTTTTCTCTTGAAAAAAAGAAGAGTTGGAGGGGATCTGATTGAGGTGTTTAATATTGTAAAAGGAATTGACAGTGTTGATGCATCATCTTTTTTGTAAATAATGTCAAGAATAATACGACTATGGGACAAATATAAATTTTGTCAAGGTAGGAGTCATATTCATCTAAAACAGTTTTGTTTTTCTAACAGGATGGT
>NW_013722584.1:0-311 GCF_000517525.1 Limulus polyphemus | reverse complement strand
TGCGTATTATTCATTGAAGTGAATCTACAACATAAGTATTATTCACTGAAGTGAATTTATAACATAAGTATCATTCATTGAAGTGGATCTACAACATGTGTATTATTCATTGAAGTGAATCTACAACAAAGTATTATTCATTGAAGTGGATGTACAACATAAGTATTATTCATTGAAGTGGATCTACAACAAAAGTATTATTCACTGAAGTGAATCTACAACATAAGTATTATTCCCTGACGTGGATCTACAACAAAGTATTATTCATTGAAGTGGATGTACAACATAAGTATTATTCATTGAAGTGGATG
>NW_013722583.1:0-311 GCF_000517525.1 Limulus polyphemus | reverse complement strand
TTTCATTTACTTTTGTTGGTATCTCAAATGATGTTTAGCATTTTTTTGATCTTTTAAATCGTGTACTGAATCACTAATTCATTTGCAACAACATCATTTGTGATGGTGTTTACACAATTATTAAAAGTATGGGAGGACATTTATTAAAACACAAAGTATAGCATTATTACATTTTTAACACTAGTTCTATATTTAACACTACACTTACAAGCATTATTACATTTTTAACACTAGATCTATATTTAACACTACACTTACATATATCGTGATTTAGATATTTCACAACATATAAGATACACAATGATAGTATG
>NW_013722582.1:0-311 GCF_000517525.1 Limulus polyphemus | reverse complement strand
ACTAGAGGGAAGACGGCTAGTATTCGAAGGCTATCTGCCACATCCTTCCCTAATTTAGAAGTGATAGACTAGAGGGAAGACGGCTAGTATTCGAAGGCTATCTGCCACATCCTTCCCTAATTTAGAAGTGATAGCCTAGAGGGAAGGCGGCTAGTATTCGAAGGCTATCTGCCACATCCTTCCCTAATTTAGAAGTGATAGACTAGAGGGAAGGCGGCTAGTATTCGAAGGCTATCTGCCACATCCTTCCCTAATTTAGAAGTGATAGCCTAGAGGGAAGGCGGCTAGTATTCGAAGGCTATCTGCCATAT
>NW_013722581.1:0-311 GCF_000517525.1 Limulus polyphemus | reverse complement strand
GTTATGCTACATCATAGACTGTAGTTTAGTGACTGTTATGCTACATCATAGACTGTAGTTTAGTGACTTTTAAGCTACGGCATAGACTGTAGTTTAGTGACTGTTAAGCTACATTATACACTGTAGTTTAGTGACTGTTAAGCTCCATTACACACTGTAGTTTAGTGACTGTTAAGCTCCATTACACACTGTAGTTTAGTGACTGTTATGCTAAGTCATAGACTGTAGTTTAATGACTATTGTGCTACATCATAGACTGTAGTTTAGTGACTGTTAAGCTACATCATACACTGTAGTTTAGTGACTGTTAA
>NW_013722580.1:0-311 GCF_000517525.1 Limulus polyphemus | reverse complement strand
AGTGCATTCAGTGGCAGAATGCATTCAGTGGCATCATTTTTCGAACCTTGGTCCCTACGACCCAAGTTAAGTAATCAAGGCCACACCCGACCTCACGGACACTGCATTATTGATAGATCTTCAGGACATGATGTTCTATGCATGTTCAGTGTCCTTGTTTTAAAACTTTTAAAGATATTTATATATTCTGTTGTTGTCGTTGAGGACGCCTTCTCTGTACGGATATAAATTCTACGATTATTTCTCAAAAAACTTTATCTACAAAAGAAGTTGAACACCTAGTGTAAATGCGAGACAAACCTTTATTGTTA
>NW_013722579.1:0-311 GCF_000517525.1 Limulus polyphemus | reverse complement strand
TTTTGTAATAACATAAATTTTAGGTTGTAATTTTCTTTTGATTAATTTGTCAAGCACATTTTTTCTCCTCTAGTTTTCGTTTCTACTTTACAAAACAAGTTCTTTCTAAGCTGCAGAAGTATCAAAAGTTAGGTCTCAATGCTTCATCTTAGCTACTGACTTTAATTATAAGTCTATAAGTTGTTATGCCAGTTGTTATTTTTTATTTCCATGTTTATGGAGAATCCAGGTTGTGGGTTGGCCTTATGGTAGAGGTTTGGATTTTGGAGCTGGCGAGTCGGGTTCGAATCCGTGCAATACTGCAAAATATT
>NW_013722578.1:0-311 GCF_000517525.1 Limulus polyphemus | reverse complement strand
ATACGTGAACTCAACGAAAACACTATTCTTTTGTAATATGGAATACGTGAAGTCAACCAAAACAACATTCTTATTTTGTAATATGGAATACGTGAAGTCAACCAAAACAAACTATTCTTTTGTAATATGGAATATGTGAAGTCAACAAAAACAACATTCTTATTTTGTAATATGGAATATGTGAAGTCAACAAAAACAACACTCTTATTTTGTAATATGGAATATGTGCGGTCAACCAAAACAACACCCTTATTTTGTAATATGAAATACGTGAAGTCAACCAAAACGACATTCTTTTGTAATATGGAATA
>NW_013722577.1:0-311 GCF_000517525.1 Limulus polyphemus | reverse complement strand
TAAGTGGTTTCTATGGTTCCCTTATTTACTCCACAAGTTTCTGGACGTCCTGATGTGATTAAGTGGTTTCTGTAGTACCCTTATTTAATCCACAAGTTTCTGGACGTCCTTATGTGATTATGTGGTTTCTGTAGTTCCCAATTTATTCCATAAGTCTCTGGACGTCCTGATGTGATTAAGTGGTTTCTATGGTTCCCTTATTTACTCCACAAGTTTCTGGACGTCCTGATGTGATTAAGTGGTTTCTGTAGTTCCCTTATTTACTCCGCAAGTATCTGGACATTCTGGTGTGATTGATGGTTTCCGTGTTT
>NW_013722576.1:0-311 GCF_000517525.1 Limulus polyphemus | reverse complement strand
TTACTGGCTGTAGTGTGAATCGTAGCCGCTAAGTGAGTGAAGTATGAGTTTCACATCCACATAAACAGAAATGTGGGCTGTTACATGGATAGTTAACTTGCAAATTATCTAGGAAACTTTCAGTATAGGTAGTGCGATCAAAAACAAAAATTTTAAATAAAGAAATTAATAAACCGTCCCTGAAATAATTAGTCATGGGAAGCATATCCACCAAAGCCACAGCTGCTATAGATCGAGCTGCTAGTCTGGATTTGTCTAGCTGAATCTCAGTTAATTACTATCATATACACTTTATATAATCTAATTGATAA
>NW_013722575.1:0-311 GCF_000517525.1 Limulus polyphemus | reverse complement strand
GGTAAAAAAATAGTGAACAAACAGGGTACAGAAAAAAGATTATGCTTGACTGAACTATATACGGCAAACCAGCAAACTTTGACTGTTTTAGTTCCCATCAAAGAGATCTGTGCATCTATTAATTGACCATAACTAAGTTTTCAAAATGAAGCTATGACAGTATATAAGCATTCTAAATTTAATCAATATTGGATGCTATCTTTACGCTTCCCCTTCTTAATTTATAGAATCCACCACCCCATGTGTATAATATCTTGAGGATCTCATGTGAAACGTATTTTTGATGCATCAAATTTATCACAATTTCGGTT
>NW_013722574.1:0-311 GCF_000517525.1 Limulus polyphemus | reverse complement strand
ATCACCTGAACACCACCAGATGGGTCATGGAATACTATACTACTTTAGCATTACCATGATGTGCTGGTCATCACCTGAATATCACCAGATGGTTCTTGGAATACTATGACATATGAACATTACCATGATGAGCTGGTTATCATCTGAACACCTATAGATGGGTCTTGGAATACTATGACATATGAACATTACAATGACGAGCTGTTCATCACCCAAACACCTATAGATGGGTCTTGGAATATTATAACATATGAACATTACCACGATAAGCTAGTCATCTCCTAAACAACTTCAAAAATATATTCTAAAAA
>NW_013722573.1:0-311 GCF_000517525.1 Limulus polyphemus | reverse complement strand
GGCACACAAAAATACAAGCTAATCAGCATGATACGTAAACTACAATGTATAGAATATGTTACTCATAATGCTATAACTTGGGGTATATAGTAAACCAATTTTCGTGGCAATAGTCCAGTCACTGTAGGTAGCTGAACGAACGTGTGCCATAGCAACCTGAACTGCGGACTCCGTGCTAATTAAACCGAATATTTTACGTGTGGCTTTAAAATATGCAATTAATCAACTTCTGAGAATGAAGGCAATGACAAATGGTGACATATGATCCTGTCGCACCCAGACGGCATCCAGTTTTTATGATAAGCCTTCAA
>NW_013722572.1:0-311 GCF_000517525.1 Limulus polyphemus | reverse complement strand
TGGCCTGAAAAAGGTTGGGAACCACTGAGCTAAATGGCCTGAAAAAGGTTGGGAACCACTGAAAATAAATGGCCTGAAAAAGGTTGGGAACCACTGAGCTAAATGGCCTGAAAAAGGTTGGGAACCACTGAGAATAAATGGCCACATCAGAGACTCTAAGATACAGAGATATGTACCGAATTTAGAACTGCTATAGGCTTAACGGCTCTTAAACTTCTTGTAAATATTTTATTGGTCCATGGAGTGAAAAAGGTTGGGAACCACTGAGCTAAATGGCCTGAAAGAGGTTGGGAACTACTGAGCTAAATGGC
>NW_013722571.1:0-311 GCF_000517525.1 Limulus polyphemus | reverse complement strand
AACAGGTAAGAAACGTTTCGTCTTTTAAATATAACTTTGAAACTTGCTCTTGACGTATGAAGCTAGGATTTATAAATGGTCAAAAATCGAGTTGTTAAGTCATCTTAACATGGTTTATCTTGACAAATTTATTTTGTTGTTGACTCGGTCAAGTTTCAAACCTCCAGCAGCTATTTCCTCCATAAATATTGTTGCAAACAAATCTGAGGTATAAACCAGCATATGTGGGATTGTCTCTTTCTGTATAACAAACAAATCTGAGGTATAAACCAGCATATGGGGATTGTCCCTTTCTGTATAACAAACAAATC
>NW_013722570.1:0-311 GCF_000517525.1 Limulus polyphemus | reverse complement strand
TGCTACTTTATGTTAACACCTAACTGGTGTATATTTATAGTAACACCCACCCTCCGCTACTTTATGTTAACACCTAAACGGTGTATATTTATATTAACACCCACCCTCTGCTACTTTATGTTAACACCTAACTGGTGCATATTTATATTAACACCCACCCTCTGCTACTTTACGTTAACACCTAAACGATGTATATTTATAGTAACACCCACCCTCTGCTACTTTATGCTAACACCTAACTGGTGTATATTTATAGTAACACCCACCCTCCGCTACTTTATGCTAACACCTAACTGGTGTATATCTATAGT
>NW_013722569.1:0-311 GCF_000517525.1 Limulus polyphemus | reverse complement strand
ACCTAAGTTAAACACACATTACCTACATAATCTAAGTTAAACACGATGTAGTTAAACGTGTGTGTTTAACTTAGATTATGTAGGTAATGTGTGTGTTTAACTTAGGTGATGTAGTTAAACGTGTGTTTAACTTAGGTGATGTAGTTAAACGTATGTTTAACTTAGATGATGTAGTTAAACGTATGTTTAACCTAGATTATGTAGGTAATGTGTGTTTAACCTAGATTATGTAGGTAATGTGTGTTTAACTTAGGTGTGTGTTTAACTTAGATTATGTAGGTAATATTACCTACATAATCTAAGTTAAACAC
>NW_013722568.1:0-311 GCF_000517525.1 Limulus polyphemus | reverse complement strand
AAGGTTAGTTATATCATCTGAGCCACAAGTGGACGAAGGTTAGTTATATCATCTGAGCCACAAGTGGACGAAGGTTAGTTATATCATCTGAGCCACAAGTGGACGAAGGTTAGTTATATCATCTGAGCCACAAGTGGACGAAGGTTAATTATATCATCTGAGCCACAAATGGACGAAGGTTAGTTATATCATCTGAGCCACAAGTGGACGAAGGTTAGTTATATCATCTGAGCCACAAGTGGACGAAGGTTAGTTATATCATCTGAGCCACAAGTGGACGAAGGTTAGTTATATCATCTGCATCTGATAGC
>NW_013722567.1:0-311 GCF_000517525.1 Limulus polyphemus | reverse complement strand
GCTAATGTATATTAAAATGAATATTAGTGTTAGTTTATATTATTTTTCTGCATCGTTCATACATTTAGTATAATTATTGGAGTAGTCACGCAATGTCTCTTGAGAAGTTTTAAACAATAAGGATTTTACAATTTGGATTTTACCATGTGTATCGCCCGGTATGCTTCGAATCTTTCATGTAATCCACCACTCTTTTCACAAACAATGAGGATCTTGTAATTTGTATGCCACCATATGGTACAGCTGGTGCACTCCAAAATTTTGTTTAATCCACCATTCTTTTCAAAAATAGTGTTCATTAACAATATAAT
>NW_013722566.1:0-311 GCF_000517525.1 Limulus polyphemus | reverse complement strand
GACTCAATTGTCGGTCTCTATCTCTGTCTGCAATTCAGTTCCCTTGTTGCCGTCACTTCTTATCGGTCTTATATATACAAAAACGTACATTTCGTCTCTTCGTGAATCTTCTAGAAACTCATCATGTGTTACCAGAGTCACGTGACTTCCGCTGTCGTAACATTATTATTTATATCGAAAACTGATATATGTATGTAAGTAAACTGCAACAGTATCCCCTATATTTAATTTATTATTGTTTATATAAAAACTAATAAATGTTGGTAAGTAAACTGTTACATCTTTTATTTTATTTTGTAATGATTTATATT
>NW_013722565.1:0-311 GCF_000517525.1 Limulus polyphemus | reverse complement strand
GACGGTAGGTGATACCCTGGTTTATCTATGTTTATATTACTACAGAAGGTAGGTGATACCCTGGTTTATCTATGTTTATACTACTACAGAAGGTAGGTGACACCCTGGTTTATCTATGTTTATATTACTACAGAAGGTAGGTGACACCCTGGTTTATCTATGTTTATACTACTACAGAAGGTAGGTGACACCCTGGTTTATCTATGTTTATATTACTACAGAAGGTAGGTGACACCCTGGTTTATCTATGTTTATACTACTACAGAAGGTAGGTGATACCCTGGTTTATCTATGTTTATACTACTACAAAC
>NW_013722564.1:0-311 GCF_000517525.1 Limulus polyphemus | reverse complement strand
TCCTATCACACCAAAGCGCCCCCAAGTGGCTCGGTGGTAAGAATGTGGTCTCACACCGCTTAAAATCGTCTGCCCACCACGAGTATTGAAACCGCATGGATAGGACAGATAGCGAATACCTAAGATTAGCTAGAAATTGTTTGGCATATGGACAAGGTATCACCTTACCCTCGAGTTTTAGGAGTGAAACTAAATATATAGGAGCTTAATTAAATGCGAAAATCACTGATCTGCAAGAGTTATTAACTAAGAAAGAATCGCTATTAATTCAGAGTATAAATGCAGAAGCAAATATCTGAGAGTTATATTAG
>NW_013722563.1:0-311 GCF_000517525.1 Limulus polyphemus | reverse complement strand
TAATCATTGCCCATAGGCTGATGTATTTATCATTTTGATGGCCATTTTGGAAGCCACCAATCACGAAGCGAAGATATGACTGCTGATGGCTAATTCATTTAAGATAAGAAAAGGAAGAACATGATAAGTTAAGAAACACAAATTTCTTCTAAATCAGCCTTAACCAGTCATTAGTACGAAACACCACTCAGTTGAACTTTATGTTCTACGTCAGCTCTAACCAGTCATTAGTACGAAACACCACTCAGTTGAACTTTATGTTCTACGTCAGCTCTAACCAGTCATTAGTACGAAACACCACTCAGTGGAAC
>NW_013722562.1:0-311 GCF_000517525.1 Limulus polyphemus | reverse complement strand
ACGGGCGGTTGTTTGTCTAATCGTAGTATTCATACCTCATTGAAAAAATAATTAGAAAAAGTGAACATTTTCTAAAAAAAATGATTTTTTTTTATGGGAAGTACTGCACAGGAAGAGTGTTCGGTTGTGCTCTTTAGTCATATGCAACTCATTGCATTGAAATGATTCAATGTACAGAGCTCAACATTTCATATATTTTACTCATATAACCTAATGTTTATATATATATATTAAGAGAGGTACCATTTCTTGAAAAAATAAGTTTTTTTAAGAACTCCAGCTTCTCAGTACTACATATAATCAAACCCTCA
>NW_013722561.1:0-311 GCF_000517525.1 Limulus polyphemus | reverse complement strand
ACTGTAGGGTAATTCAGTGAGTGAGTTATTCTTGTACATTGTTGGATTACTGTAGGGTAATACAGTGAGTGAGTTATTCTTGCACATTGTTGGATCCCTGTAGGGTAATACAGTGAGTGAGTTATTCTTGTACATTGTTGGATTACTGTAGAGTAATACAGTGAGTGAGTTATTCTTGTACATTGTTGGATTCCTGTAGGGTAATACAGTGAGTGAGTTATTCTTGTACATTGTTGGATTACTGTAGGGTAATACAGTGAGTGAGTTATTCTTCTACATTGTTGGATTACTGTAGGGTAATACAGTGAGTG
>NW_013722560.1:0-311 GCF_000517525.1 Limulus polyphemus | reverse complement strand
ATTTCAGGTGTTTAAATATAATCTGGTGCAGTATTTCAGGTGTTTAAATATAATCTGGTGCACTATTTCAGGTGTTTAAATCTAATCTGGTGCACTATTTGGGATGTTTAAATTCAATCTGGTGCAGTATTTCACATGTTTAAATAAAATATAATCTGGTGCACTATTTGGGATGTTTAAATCAAATATAATCTGGTGCACTATTTGGGATGTTTAAATCAAATATAATCTGGTGCACTATTTGAGATGTTTAAATCTAATCTGGTGCAGTATTTCACATGTTTAAATCTAATCTGGTGCAGTATTTCACA
>NW_013722559.1:0-311 GCF_000517525.1 Limulus polyphemus | reverse complement strand
TTTGAGGGTCGTGACTTGACAATCTTTTTTGCCTATACCAGTGCAAATAACAAGTGGTAATTTTAATGAATACTGTGCAATTTGAAGGGCCGTGATTTGACAGTCTTTATTGCCTATACAAGTGCAAATAACAATTGGTAATTATAATTAATACTGTGCAATTTGAGGGGCGAGATTTACAATCTTTATTGCTTATACAAGTGCAAAGAACAATTAGTAATTTTAATCAATACTGTGCAATTTGAGAGTCGTGACTTGACAATCTTTATTGCGTATACCAGTGCAAATAACAGTTCGTAATTTTAATGAAT
>NW_013722558.1:0-311 GCF_000517525.1 Limulus polyphemus | reverse complement strand
GTAACAGCGCTGAAACAGTTATTTAACTAGTGTTCTGGATATTGTAATGGCGCTTAAACAGTTACTTAACTAGTGTTCTGGATGTTGTAACGGCGCTGAAACAGTTACTTAACTAGTGTTCTTGATGTTGTAACAGCGTTGAAACAGTTATTTAACTAGTGTTCTGGATGTTGTAACGGCGCTGAAACAGTTACTTACCTAGTGTTCTGGATGTTGTAATGGCGCTTAAACAGTTACTTACCTAGTGTTCTGGATGTTGTAATGGCGCTTAAACAGTTACTTACCTAGTGTTCTGGATGCTTTAACGGCGC
>NW_013722557.1:0-311 GCF_000517525.1 Limulus polyphemus | reverse complement strand
GGACTTGGAACACAACGTTAATTGTTATAATAATTTTCTAAACAAAGACTTCGAGCTCAACGACACCTGGTATAATAATTTTCTAAACAAATACTTGGAACTCAACGTCACCAGTTTTAATAAATTGATAAACAAAGACTTGGAACACAGCTTCACTGGTTATAATAATTTTATAAACAAACCCTTGTAACACAACGTCACCGGTTATAATAATTTTATAAACAAAGACTTGGAACACAATGTCACTTCTTATAATAATTTTAAAAACAAAGACTTGGAACACAATGTCACTTGTTATAATAATTTTAAAA
>NW_013722556.1:0-311 GCF_000517525.1 Limulus polyphemus | reverse complement strand
ACTAGTGATACTAATAACCAACATCAGTGATATTAATAACCACCACTAGTGACTCTAGTAGCCACCACTACTGACACTAGTAACCACCACTAATGACACTAATAATCACCGCTAGTGACACTAATAATCACCGCTAGTGACACTAATAATCATCGCTAGTGACACTAGTAACCACCACTAGTCATATTAGTAACCACCACTAGTGACACTAATAACCACCACTAAAGACACTAATAACCACCTCTAGTGACTCTAGTAACCACCACTACTGACACTAGTAACCACCACTAGACATACTAGTAACCACCACT
>NW_013722555.1:0-311 GCF_000517525.1 Limulus polyphemus | reverse complement strand
AACCTGACTCTATAGTAGAATGTAAAGTATTTGTTACTTTCAACCTGACTCTATAGTAGAATGTAAGGTATCTGTTAATTTCAACATGACTCTATAGTAGAATGTAAGGTATCTGTTACTTTCAACATGACTCTATAGTAGAATGTAAGGTATCTGTTACTTTTAACATGACTCTATAGTAGAATGTAAGGTATCTGTTACTTTCAAACTGACTCTATAGTAGAATGTAAGGTATCTGTTACTTTCAAGCTGACTCTATAGTAGAATGTAAGGTATCTGTTACTTTCAAACTGACGCTATAGTAGAATGTA
>NW_013722554.1:0-311 GCF_000517525.1 Limulus polyphemus | reverse complement strand
GACAGTCTCTAAGTCTAATTTTTGTTGAGAAGGAACAATTTTTACTTCTAAGGCAACATCATAGTTCACAAATGCAATCAAATATAAGGGTTAAGATGGTAAACTCAGAATGTGATACTCACTTATTTTTAACAGTGATGACTGCTACAGAAACAACAGGGAATCATGTATGACAATGATGCACCATTTTGTATTTAGAATCTCCTGGTGGATGAACAATAAGTTGACAGACTTACAACACTAAATTCCGAGATTCGCTTCCCCGCAGTGCACAGAGTGCAGATAGCCCATTGTGTAGTTTTGTGCTAAAA
>NW_013722553.1:0-311 GCF_000517525.1 Limulus polyphemus | reverse complement strand
GTACTATATCCCTCGTACAGTAAATACTCTACATACTGTACCCTATCCTGCTAAAGTAAATACCGTACATAGTATACCCTATCCCTGGTGTATTAAGTACTCGACATATTGTACCTATCTTTTGTGCAGTAAATACTCTACATAGTGTACACTATCCCTTGTGCAGTTAATACTCTACATAATGTTCCCTATCCCAGGTGTACTAACTACTCGACATACTGTACACTATCCCTGATGTATTAAATATTCTACTTATTGTACTTATCTTTGGTGCAGTAAATACTCTACATAGTGTACTATATCTCTGGTGC
>NW_013722552.1:0-311 GCF_000517525.1 Limulus polyphemus | reverse complement strand
AAGTACATTTTGTAGAGAATACAGTAGTAGAAGTACATTTTGTAGAGAATACAGTAGTAGAAGTACATTTTGTAGAGAATACAGCAGTAGAAGTACATTTTGTAGAGAATACAGCAGTAGAAGTACATTTTGTAGAGAATACACTAGTAGAAGTACATTTTGTAGAGAATACAGTAGTAGAAGTACATTTTGTAGAGAATACAGCAGTAGAAGTACATTTTGTAGAGAATACAGCAGTAGAAGTACATTTTGTAGAGAATACAGCAGTAGAAGTACATTTTGTAGAGAATACAGCAGTAGAAGTACATTTT
>NW_013722551.1:0-311 GCF_000517525.1 Limulus polyphemus | reverse complement strand
AAATGATCTCGGTATAACTAGCTACCAGACAAATGGCCTCGGTATAACTAGCTACCAGACAAATGGCCTCGGTATAACTAGCTACCAGACAAATGGTAGCTATTGGTATAGCTAGCTACCAGATAAATGATCTTGGTATAACTAGCTACCAGATAAATGACCTCGGTATAGCTAGCTACCAGATAAATGACCTCGGTATAACTAGCTACCAGATAAATGACCTCGGTATAGCTAGCTACCAGATAAATGATCTTGGTATAACTAGCTACCAGATAAATGATCTCGGTATAACTAGCTACCAGATAAATGAT
>NW_013722550.1:0-311 GCF_000517525.1 Limulus polyphemus | reverse complement strand
ACGAACTGTTTTCGTTGTTGATCCGTTCTCTGTTGGGCTTCTGAACGAACAGTTTTCGTTGTTGATCCGTTCTCTGTTGGGCTTCTAAACGAATAGCTTTCGTTGTTAATCCGTTCTCTGTTGGGCTTCTAAACGAACAGTTTTCGTTGTTGATCCGTTCTCTGTTGGGGCTTCTAAACGAACAGTTTTCGTTGTTGATCCGTTCTCTGTTGGGCTTCTAAACGAACAGTTTTCGTTGTTAATCCGTTCTCTGTTGGGGCTTCTAAACGACAGTTTTTGTGTTGATCCGTTCTCTGTTGGGCTTCTAAACG
>NW_013722549.1:0-311 GCF_000517525.1 Limulus polyphemus | reverse complement strand
TACCACTGTTAACTAATCCCAGTCCATTTCAGAGTCAGGTGAAGCTACCAGTGCTAACAAATCTTAATTGTATATGTCAAGCAAAATCAGAGAATCATGTACAGATTAACAAAAGTTAGAAAATCAGGAAATCATCTATGAACTAACAAAATGTCTTTCGACTTGAGGACATTAACTGTAATGTACTTACCCATAAGTGGGATGTAAAGAATGAGATAAAACGTGCCTTGCTGCTTCGGTGTATTCAGAAACAAAATATCTGTTCAAATACAAATATAGCTATTGACGTCACAATAATAATAATAATACAA
>NW_013722548.1:0-311 GCF_000517525.1 Limulus polyphemus | reverse complement strand
CTTATCCCAAACCCTGGACTTTAGTTACTGTAGATGTATCGGTTTAAACAAAGGATGTCTTTATACCACCTTATCCCAAACCCTGGACGTTAGTCACTGTCGCTGGTTTAAAGACATCCTTTGTTTAAACCGATACATCTTATCCCAAACCCTGGACGTTAGTTACTGTTGATGTATCGGTTTAAACAAAGGATGTCTTTGAACCACCTTATCCCAAACCCTGGACGTTAGTCACTGTCGCTGTATCGGTTTAAACAAAGGATGGCTTTAAAACCACCTTATCCCAAACCCTGAACGTTAGTCAATGTTGA
>NW_013722547.1:0-311 GCF_000517525.1 Limulus polyphemus | reverse complement strand
ATTCCGGTCTGTTCACAGTTACAGAAACTAACTTTTATCATTCCGGTCTGTTCACAGTTACGGAAACTAACTTTTATCATTCCGGTCTGTTCACAGTTACGGAAACTAACTTTTATCATTCCGGTCTGTTTACAGTTACAGAAACTAACTTTTATCATTCCGGTCTGTTCACAGTTACGGAAACTAACTTTTATCATTCCGGTCTGTTTACAGTTACGGAAACTAACTTTTATCATTCCGGTCTGTTTACAGTTACAGAAACTAACTTTTATCATTCCGGTCTGTTCACAGTTACGGAAACTAACTTTTAT
>NW_013722546.1:0-311 GCF_000517525.1 Limulus polyphemus | reverse complement strand
TATCTATACTGCATGATATCAACATATTATTATATCTATACTGTATGATATCAACATATTATTATACCTATACTGTATGATATCAACATATTATTATATCTATACTGTATGATATCAACATATTATTATATCTATACTGTATGATATCAACACATTATTATATCTATACTGTATGATATCAACACATTATTATATCTATACTGCATGATATCAACAATTATTATTATATCTATACTGTATGATATCAACATATTATTATTTTGAATCTAGACTGTATGATATCAACGTATTATTATTTTGATATATATACT
>NW_013722545.1:0-311 GCF_000517525.1 Limulus polyphemus | reverse complement strand
AGGGTGAACAATGGGTGAGTTTTCAATGCTTGATCAGGGTGAACAATAAATGACCTATGAATGCTTGAGCAGAGTGAACGATGGGTGAGTTTTGAATGCTTGATCAGGGTCGACGATGGGTGAGTTTTCAGTGCTTGATCAGGGTGAACGATGGGTGAGTTTTGAATGCTTGATCAGGGTCGACGATGGGTGAGTTTTCAATGCTTGATCAGGGTGAACGATGGGAGGGTTTTCAGTGCTTGATCAGGGTGAACGATGGGTGAGTTTTCAGTGCTTGATCAGGGTGAACGATGGGTGAGTTTTCAATGCTT
>NW_013722544.1:0-311 GCF_000517525.1 Limulus polyphemus | reverse complement strand
AAAACTCATTACCAAAGAACTTAAATTTAAAGCCCCTGGCTAAGGCGGCATTAGCAACAGAATTTTAAGAAACCTCTCTGATCCCGTTCTACAACATCTTCTATCAATATACAACCCATCTTTCACTTCAGGATATTACCCACTAATGTGAAAATCAGCAACTATTAAAGGAATACCTAAGAAACAATTCGATCTCCACATACCCAATAACCACAAACCCATTAGTCTCACCAATACCCTTGGTAAATAAATGGAAAAATAATATTTACCAGGCAGCTACTTTTCTACGAAACCAACAAACTATTAAACAA
>NW_013722543.1:0-311 GCF_000517525.1 Limulus polyphemus | reverse complement strand
AATAATAGTTTTGATAAGTTCGATGAAAGTGAGTAAACATATCCCAGAAGATCAAGAGTTATAATAAGGGATTTTTATTTGGTAACAATCATGATCACGGGATTCAGTTGATTATAATAAGGGTTTTTTATCTAAAAACAATCATGATCACGGGATTCAGCTGATTATAATAAGGGTTTTTTATCTAGTAACAATCATGATCACGGGATTCAGCTGATTATAATAAGGGATTTTTATCTAGTAACAATCATGATCACGGGGATTCAGCTGATTATAATAAGGGATTTTTATCTGGTAACAATCATGATCAC
>NW_013722542.1:0-311 GCF_000517525.1 Limulus polyphemus | reverse complement strand
AGTCTTTTTCTTCTTTCTCAGTTTGTCTCTTCTGTTGCCATTCTTCTCTCTCTCTCTAGTTATTGTTGTTGTTTAACAAGCTCTCGTAGTTAACTGTCTTTTAACTCAAGTTGAGACCCTCTTTCTACCCATTTATCAAAATCACCCCATCCAAATCACGTACTTCTGAATTATGTCTTATATAAAATATTTCAGGTAATATTAATATTCCTTCTTTATTATTGAAATTTGATTTTATTTGCTTACTTTTATGAGAGTAATTTTGTTAATATACTTATTTTAATTCGTAAATACTACAGCTACTTCACACA
>NW_013722541.1:0-311 GCF_000517525.1 Limulus polyphemus | reverse complement strand
GTGCAGTACTTCCCAGAAAAATTATTTTTCAGAAAATATTCAATTTTTTAAATTGTTTTTTGAATGAGGTATGAATAATCCAATTAGTTATTAGTATCGCAAACAGCTAGGTGTAGAGGGCGTTTTTCCTAGTCATACTTGATGTTTGCAAAAAAATATATTTCTTGTTTCCCATCTTTTTTTAAAAAACAATTTCATGTTTATAAGTGAACATTGGATTTATTTTTATAAGTCAGTGGTAATATATATTGTTAATATCACATTGTCAGTCTCTTCATTACAGTTGTAGAATGATGTCAAATATTGATATT
>NW_013722540.1:0-311 GCF_000517525.1 Limulus polyphemus | reverse complement strand
CTTCTTCAGGAGTGTCCACTAAAACACAAAAGCTTTGTACTGTCAAGTGCGGCCATGGTTTGAAATTTATCATTTAAACCAATTGAATGTTCAATATTACACATGGGGTATTTTAGTGGTTTTTACCCACGACATTCTAAGTTTTTGTGGTTTTTTTACAGTCCTTGGATTATATGATTCAAAAGCTTCTTTTTGATTATTTCTCTCGTGTTTAGAATTATTACTTCATAGCTGCAAAGTTAATAAATAGGTGTCTTTACCAGTATACAAAACCTGTTAAAAATATGATATAAAGAACTTTTAATCTCAAG
>NW_013722539.1:0-311 GCF_000517525.1 Limulus polyphemus | reverse complement strand
AGGAAACATACTCAACAGATCACAAGAAAGATGTAGTGAGGAAATAAACTCACAGATCACAAGAAAGATGTAGTGACGAAAAAAACTCAACAGATCACAAGAAAGATGCAGTGAGGAAATAAACTCACAGATCACAAGAAAGACGCAGTGAGGAAATAAACTCAACAGATCATAAGAAAGATGCAGTGAGGAAATAAACTCAACAGATCACAAGAAATATGCAGTGAGGAAATAAACTCAACAGATCACAAGAAAGATGCAGTGAAGAAACAAACTCAACAAATCACAAGAAAGTGGCAGTGAAGAAACAC
>NW_013722538.1:0-311 GCF_000517525.1 Limulus polyphemus | reverse complement strand
CCAGGAATAAGTACAGCTGAGTAGGTATATTCCAGGAATAAGTACAGTTGAGTAGGTATATTGCAGTAATAAATACAGTTGAGTAGATATATTCCAGGAATAAATACAGTTGAGTAGGTATATTCCAGTAATAAATACAGTTGACTAGGTATATTCCAGGAATAAATACAATTGAGTAGGTATATTCCAGTAATAAATAGAGTTGAGTAGGTATATTCCAGTAATAAATACAGTTGAGTAGATATATTCCAGGAATAAGTACAGTTGAATAGGTATATTCCAGTAATAAATACAGTTGAGTAGGTATATTC
>NW_013722537.1:0-311 GCF_000517525.1 Limulus polyphemus | reverse complement strand
CCTGTTTACCTCTCTACCAGTTTACTTTTCTACCTGTTTACCTCTCTACCAGTTTACCTTTCTATCTGTTTATCTCTCTACCTGTTTACCTCTCTACCTGTTTACTTTTCTACCTGTTTACCTCTCTACCAGTTTACCTTTTTATCTGTTTATCTCTCTACCAGTTTACCTTTCTATCTGTTTATCTCTTTCCTGTTTACCTCTCTACCAGTTTACTTTTCTATCTGTTTATCACTTTACCTGTTTACCTCTCTACCCGTTTATCTCTCTACCTGTTTACCTCTCTACCCGTTTATCTCTCTACCTGTTTA
>NW_013722536.1:0-311 GCF_000517525.1 Limulus polyphemus | reverse complement strand
AAACCAAAAGGATGTTATTTGATTCGCCTAACATCGCCATTAATAGAAGTTGGATAGATAACGTTGAACGAGATCTTCTGTCAAAGATCACCGAGGTCACTCTCATAAACCCATCACATAATTTCTTGATTAAAAAATATCATTGATAAAAATTATGACGAACTCTAACTCGGGGTTCAAATATATTAGTAATTAATTGTAAATTACTGTGCAAAGATGTTTTATTCTAATACTGAATGATTTATTGCGTCATTCTTACGTTCGACCAGCAAGTAGCGTAAATGTATTCGTGTTTCGGAGTTTTGTTCCAT
>NW_013722535.1:0-311 GCF_000517525.1 Limulus polyphemus | reverse complement strand
GATAAGACACACTAACTTCTAGTGGGAAGCTAAAACAGTGAAGATAAGACACACTACTTCTAGTGGGAAGCTAAAACAGTGAAAATAAGACACACTAACTTTTAGTGGGAAGCTAAAACAGTGAACATAAGACACACTAACTTCTAGTGGGAAGCTAAAACAGTGAAGATAAGACACACTAACATCTAGTGGGAAGCTAAAACAGTGAGGATAAAACACACTAACTTCTAGTGGGAAGCTAAAACAGTGAAGATAAAACACACTAACTTCTAGTGGGAAGCTAAAACAGTGAAGATAAAACACACTAACTT
>NW_013722534.1:0-311 GCF_000517525.1 Limulus polyphemus | reverse complement strand
AGTTCAGTTTGACAGTAGTTAAAATTAGTCGATTTCTATTACTGATCTACTTGTACGTATGTTAGTATTGATAATTGTGTTAATAAGATTAGTTTAAAGCCCACATGATGTACTGTAAATGATACTGTTTGGTTACTGTATCATGAATTATAATATTTTCTTCCTGTGCCTCTGCCATCACATTTAACAAAGTCACTTGTGCCAAGAATTGTATCCTTGAACAGGGCCTGTCACAGATAATTCTTTGATATAGGCAAATGTTTAAAATTCCACCGTTTCTACATCACATCTTTGTGTTTGTGTGTGTGTGT
>NW_013722533.1:0-311 GCF_000517525.1 Limulus polyphemus | reverse complement strand
TTTCTTGTTTGTTGACATAAGATCAGGGATAATGTGTAGCAACTCATGAAATGACCTCGTGTTCCTTGTTTGTTGACATAAGATCAGGGATAATGTATAGCAACTCATGAAATGACCTCGTGTTCCTTGTTTGTTGACATAGATCAGGAATAATGTGTAGCAACTCAGGAAATGACCTCGTGTTCCTTGTTTGTTGACGCAAGATTAGGGATAATGTGTAGCAACTCATGAAATGACCTCGTGTTCCTTGTTTGTTGACAGAAGGTCAGGGATAATGTATAGCAACTCAGGAAATGACCTCGTGTTCCTTG
>NW_013722532.1:0-311 GCF_000517525.1 Limulus polyphemus | reverse complement strand
ATGGCCTAGAATAATACTTATCTAACATATGATATAAGTATACTCACGTTTTGTTGCTATGTAAGTGTATAAACATATAAATTCCAAGGTGTATCTTAGTGATGTACTGTACCGATACACCGGATGGCCTAGAATAATACTTATCTAACATATGATATGAGTATACTCACGTTTCGTTGCTATGCAAGTGTATAAACATATAAATTCCAAGGTGTATCTGAGTGATGTACTGTACCGATACACCGGATGGCCTAGAATAATACTTATCTAACATATGATATGAGTATACTCACGTTTCGTTGCTATGCAAG
>NW_013722531.1:0-311 GCF_000517525.1 Limulus polyphemus | reverse complement strand
CAACAAAACAATTAACATGTCAAGGAACATTTTCAGAGAGCTAAAGATACGTGGACCAGCATTGTTTGAACAACAAAACAATTCACATGTGAAGGAACCTGTTCCGTGAGCGAACAATACGTGGACCATCATTGTTTGTATAAAAAAACAATTCACACATCAAGGAATATTTCCAGTGAGCTAAATATACGTGGACTAGCATTGTTTGAACAACAAAACAATTCACATGTGAAGGATCTATTTAAGTGAGCTAAAGATACATGAACAAGCATTGTTTGTACAACAAAACAACTAACATGTGAAGGAACCTC
>NW_013722530.1:0-311 GCF_000517525.1 Limulus polyphemus | reverse complement strand
CCCCCACTAAAACATTAAAAGTGTAGTTGATTCAGTGAGGTGTTACCCCACTAAAACATTAAAAGTGTAGTTGATTCAGTGAGGTTGGTTACCCCACTATAACATTAAACGTGTAGTTGATTCAGTGAGGTGTTATCCCACTAAAACATTAAAAGTGTAGTTGATTCAGTGAGGTGTTACCCCACTATAACATTAAAAGTGTAGTTGATTCAGTGAGGTGTTACCCCACTATAACATTAAACGTGTAGTTGATTCAGTGAGGTGTTACCCCACTAAAACATTAAAAGTGTAGTTGATTCAGTGAGGTGTTA
>NW_013722529.1:0-311 GCF_000517525.1 Limulus polyphemus | reverse complement strand
TTTATACAATCATAAGATTTATGTGTTATAATAAAATACTTTATATATTAATTTTATATTATAGAAATAATGTATATCAAGCTGAATCAATCTCAGTCAATGTATACTAACATTTATTAGGGAAATTAGTTTCAGTTACCTAATGAATTGCTAATTAATTATATTCGCTACAGGCTAATTAATTATATTCGCTACAAGACAGCAGTATTAGGCTTAATGTGATTTTATTACTACTTTTGTTTTTATTTGCACCATTAGACTCTAAGAAGAAGAGTATATAATAATATTTCAACCACATTATGTCCAACATA
>NW_013722528.1:0-311 GCF_000517525.1 Limulus polyphemus | reverse complement strand
CTTTCTGCTACACTTTGTAGTCTGTACTAGATATTTAAACATAATTAAAGTGTAGCAAAAAGATTTGCTGTAGTCTGTACTGAAGATTTATACATAATTAAAGTGTAGCAGAAAGATTTGCTGTAGTCTGCACTGAAGATTTAAACATAATTAAATCTTTCTGCTACACTTTAATTATGTTTAAATCTTCAGTACAGACTACAACAAATCTTTTTGCTACACTTTAATTATGTTTAAATCTTCAGTGCAGACTACAGCAAATCTTTCTGCTACACTTTAATTATGTTTAAATCTTCAGTGCAGACTACAGC
>NW_013722527.1:0-311 GCF_000517525.1 Limulus polyphemus | reverse complement strand
TATTTAATTTCTTAATTTAAAGTAAATATTAAAAGCATGCCTAAAAATTGATTTTTTTGTGTGTCATGTGGTATGTTGAATGCAGCATTGTTTCAAATTAGATGTTTGTAATGTTGAAATACAAAGTCTATAGTTTCTTACAAGTTAGTACTCAGATTACCAATATTGACAAGCTAGAATATAAGCTCACTAATAAACTTATAATACATTAATGTGTTATTATTTCATATCTTAGTATATTTTGTAGCTCACTAATAAACTTATAATACTTTAACATGTTATTATTTCATCTCATAGTAAATTCTTTAAAC
>NW_013722526.1:0-311 GCF_000517525.1 Limulus polyphemus | reverse complement strand
GATCTTAAACAATACACTGGCATGTCTAATCTGTGGATCTTAAACACTGCACTGGCTTGTCTAATCTGTGGATCTTAAACACTGCACTGGCATGCCTAATCTGTGGATCTTAAACACTGCACTGGCTTGTCTAATATGTGGATCTTAAACAATACACTGGCATGTCTAATCTGTGGACCTTAAACAATACACTGGCATGTCTAATCTGTGGATCTTAAACACTGCACTGGCATGTCTAATCCGTGGATCTTAAACACTACACTGGCATGTCTAATCTGTGGATCTTAAACACTGCACTGGCATGTCTAATC
>NW_013722525.1:0-311 GCF_000517525.1 Limulus polyphemus | reverse complement strand
GGATATAACAATATTCGCCGTTTTGCACTAGAAATCTGGCAAATACGGATATAACAATATTCATCATTTTGCACTAAGAAATCTGGCAAATACGGATATAACAATATTCGCCGTTTTGCACTTAGAAATCTGGCAAATACGGATATAACAATATTCGCCGTTTTGCACTTAGAAATCTGGCAAATACGGATATAACAATATTCATCATTTTGCACTTAGAAATCTGGCAAATACGGATATAACAATATTCGCCGTTTTGCACTAAGAAATCTGGCAAATACGGATATAACAATATTCGCCGTTTTGCACTT
>NW_013722524.1:0-311 GCF_000517525.1 Limulus polyphemus | reverse complement strand
TAAACGGGTTATTTGTTTTATATTTGAATAAGCAGAGGTTATTGGTTTTATATTTGAACAAGCGGAGGTTATTTGTTTTTTTAGTACAAAAGAATTTATAAAACGTTTTCCTCTAGACTTCGATTACTATAACAATCAAGTATATAATTGGTAAAAATCCAAAATTCAGAAAATAACAGATTTTATGGTAGAAACCAAAATTTTCCTGTTAACTGAGTTGTCAGACTTTTGGAAATCTTAATGTATTATAAAATTTAACATAGGAGTGTTTTAAACTATAACCTGGATGTATTAAAAACTAGTATGGAGGT
>NW_013722523.1:0-311 GCF_000517525.1 Limulus polyphemus | reverse complement strand
TTGCGTGACAATAATGGACTACATTCTAATTCGACTTATCGTCTTAAGTTAAACAACTGCTTCCATCTATTGAGAGAAAAACACAACTCGGATTTTAATTTATAGAAATGGATAAACATTTCATACACTTTGCTAAATTATATCCTTAGGCGTGAATACAAAGTATATTTAATGCCAAATCCAGTATTAACTACTTCTTTGAAACGACAAGTTATGTAGCAAATATGTCATTGTCATTTTTTTTTTTACACAATGAGTTACCTGCAAGAATAGAACCCCATATATTAACGTTATTAATTCTCAAGCTTACT
>NW_013722522.1:0-311 GCF_000517525.1 Limulus polyphemus | reverse complement strand
TTTCAACCAATGCAGGAACAGTTAAACAAACCAAAAAAAACAAAATTCATCTCTAGTGTCCTATAGTCTCAACCAATGCGGAACCAGTTTAATATATCCTGCTTCCGTTGGTCCCCCCGGATGTGCTTAACAAGGTAGGCAGGAGTTTAATATATCCTGTTTCTGTTAAACCCCAGACATACTTAACAAGATAGGCTGACGTTTTTATTTATCATTCTTTATATTATACAGTAAAAATTAAGCTAGATTAAGATTCAAATGTGCACCTGAAAAATGACTAAATGTAATATACATTATGTGGTAAGTAGGCT
>NW_013722521.1:0-311 GCF_000517525.1 Limulus polyphemus | reverse complement strand
ATAATATATATATATATATATATATATATAGTTGTATAAAATAAAATCAGTTGAATTCCAAGAGTGATACTCTGACTAGTGTAGTTCATTCTTTCTTATTAAAAACATAAAAATATGAAATGAATGATACTACGATTAAACTAATTGTACAGTCGACTGGATCTTTAGCATATTTTCATTTCTAGTCGTCAGATGATTTATTTCGACCAAGAATTGCCTGTGATAGGGGAAAGAAATGATGGATATTACGGCTTCATTTTTGATTCGAGATATACAAGGAGTTGCTGAGTTAGGTTTATCTCTTAAGATAA
>NW_013722520.1:0-311 GCF_000517525.1 Limulus polyphemus | reverse complement strand
CGTTTTGTTTGTATATTTATGTACGTTTGTTTGTATATTTATGTGCGTTTTGTTTGTATATTTATGTGCGTTTTGTTTGTATATTTATGTGCGTTTTGTTTGTATATTTATGTGCGTTTTGTTTGTATATTTATGTGCGTTTTGTTTGTATATTTATGTACGTTTTGTTTGTATATTTATGTACATTTTGTTTGTATATTTATGTGCGTTTTGTTTGTATATTTATGTGCGTTTTGTTTGTATATTTATGTGCGTTTTGTTTGTATATTTATGTGTGTTTTGTTTGTATATTTATGTACGTTAGAAAATGC
>NW_013722519.1:0-311 GCF_000517525.1 Limulus polyphemus | reverse complement strand
ATCACCTTCTCTCTTTATTGACACTACCCACTTGTCAGAAACGTTCCATCACCTTCTCTCTTTATTGACACTACCCACTTGTCAGAAACGTTCCATCACCTTCTCTCTTTATTGACACTACCCACTTGTCAGAAACGTTCCATCATCTTTTTTCTTTGTCACATGTATATAAATGAATAAAACATTTAAGCAATTTTCGGAATACTAAGTTAATATATTTATTATACCTGCTATTGTGTGGCTATATAATGTGAAGAACTGAACAGTGGCCGATGATACTTTTTCTACACTTCTCCTATCCAGTATATAGG
>NW_013722518.1:0-311 GCF_000517525.1 Limulus polyphemus | reverse complement strand
TCGTAAGTGTGTGTGTTGTACTTAACTTATATCCGTAAGTGTGTGTGTTTGTACTTAACTTATATCCGTGTGTGTGTGTGTGTTTGTACTTAACTTATATCTGTGTGTGTGTGTGTTTGTACTTAACTTATATCTGTGTGTGTGTGTGTGTTTGTACTTAACTTATATCTGTGTGTGTGTTTGTACTTAACTTATATCTGTGTGTGTGTTTATACTTAACTTATATCCGTAAGTGCGTGTGTTTATACTTAACTTATATCCGTAAGTGCGTGTGTTTGTACTTAACTTATATCTGTAAGTGTGTGTGTTTA
>NW_013722517.1:0-311 GCF_000517525.1 Limulus polyphemus | reverse complement strand
CCAGTCAGTAATGAACCAGATGTCGTGTTGTATTTAATATAAAGAAAGAGCCAAGCATGCACCATTCAGTGATAAACCCGATGTCGTGTTGTATTTAATATAAAGAAAGAGTCCAGCATGTACCAGTCAGTGATGAACCAGATGTCGTGTTGTATTTAATATAAAGAAAGAGCCTAGCATGCACCATTCAGTGATGAACCAGATATCGTGTTGTATTTGATATAAAGAAAGAGTCCAGCATGGACCAGTCAGTAATGAACCAGATATCGTGTTGTATTTAATATAAAGAAATAGTCCAGCATGCACCATTC
>NW_013722516.1:0-311 GCF_000517525.1 Limulus polyphemus | reverse complement strand
TTCTAAACAATATCACAAGTTTTACTACAATCTAAAACTTACACGTTCTAAACAATATCACAAGTTTTACTACAATATAAAACTTACCACTGTTCTAAACAATATCACAAGTTTTACTACAATCTAAAACTTACCACCGTTCTAATATCCTCTCTAACATCTTTAAGCTTGTCTAACATAGGATGGACTGGATCCAGAGTGTTTGATCCTTTCTAATATCCTTAAACTTGTGTAAGGTAGGATGGACTGGATCCAGAGTGTTTGATCCTTTCTAATATCCTTAAACTTGTGTAAGGTAGGATGGATTGGAT
>NW_013722515.1:0-311 GCF_000517525.1 Limulus polyphemus | reverse complement strand
ATAACGTTAAATAAAACTTATAAACACATCATGCAACTAGGAAAGAAGCTAATAGCTGATACAACAGTTGAAATAACTGATAAACAATTATATAACGTTAAATAAAACTTATAAACACATCATGCAACTAGGAAAGAAGCTAATAGCTGATACAACAGTTGAAATAACTGATAAACAATTATATAACGTTAAATAAAATTTATAAGCAAATCATGCAACTAGGAAAGAAGCTAACAGCTGATACAACAGTTAAAAATAACTGATAAACAATTATATAACGTTAAATAAAACTTATAAGCAAATCATGCAAC
>NW_013722514.1:0-311 GCF_000517525.1 Limulus polyphemus | reverse complement strand
CTACCTAATTTACATAATCTTTCACAGCATTAATACCTCTATGTCATCGCTAAGGGAAGCTCGTGTCAGTTTCATAATAAATATATATATATACTGAAATTCAACCTGCTCTAGCTAGAAGGTAAATTAGCAGTTTAATATAACTAAATCTTCATCGTTGAATTAAACGATAGTTGGAATAATAAACGAACTGTAATCTAAACCATAACAAAACAAAAGTAGAATCTACAATCTCACAACAGATATAAGCTACGTAAACAGTTTGCCTGCAAAGTAAATCACAGAACAGGTAGAGATATATGAATGAAAAA
>NW_013722513.1:0-311 GCF_000517525.1 Limulus polyphemus | reverse complement strand
GCTGGAATAAGGCTACTACAAGCACACCGATACATCGCTGGTAATAAGGCTACTGCAAGCACACCGATACATCGCTAGTAATAAGGCTACTACAAGCACACCGATACATCGCTAGTAATAAGGCTACTACAAGCACACCGATACATCGCTAGTAATAAGGCTACTACAAGCACACCGATACATCGCTAGTAATAAGGCTACTACAAGCACACCGATACATCGCTAGTAATAAGGCTACTACAAGCACACCGATACATCGCTGGAATAAGGCTACTACAAGCACACCGATACATCGCTGGTAATAAGGCTAC
>NW_013722512.1:0-311 GCF_000517525.1 Limulus polyphemus | reverse complement strand
AAGGTTTAGATACTGCTATGGCTACCTTTAACGTGAGACATCTAGTGATAGATAGTCAAGGTTTACGATACTGCCATGGCTACCTTTAACGTGATACATCTAGTGATAGATAGTCAATGTTTACGATACTGCCATGGCTACCTTTAACGAGAGACATCTAGGGATAGATAGTCAAGGTTTACGATACTGCCATGGCTACCTTTAACGAGAGACATCTAGTTATAGATAGTCATGGTTTAGGATACTGCTATGGCTACCTTTAACGAGAGACATCTAGTTATAGATAGTCATGGTTTAGGATACTGCCATGG
>NW_013722511.1:0-311 GCF_000517525.1 Limulus polyphemus | reverse complement strand
GTTTGTTCATAATGCATGGGAATAGTTTTATCTACACAAGCATACGTCAATAAAGTCAGCAAAAGATATTCGTCTCCCACAAAACCTTTACAGAAATTTCTGGTTGGGAGAAACAGTTTTATCTACACAGGCTAAAAACGTCAGGGTTGGAAGAGAATTTTTACCTCCATAAACTATAGGGGGCAGGGTTGGGAGAGACATTTTTTACCTGCACAAGCTACAAACATCAGGATTGGGAGAAAGAGTTTTATCTACACAGGCTACAAACGTCAGGGTTGGGAGAGACAGTTTTACCTACACAAGCTACAAAC
>NW_013722510.1:0-311 GCF_000517525.1 Limulus polyphemus | reverse complement strand
AAACCATACAAAAATTACTATATAAGTAGCCACATCTACAGAAACAAGGTAGGGATGAATACACAAAACCATACAAAAATTACTATATAAGTAGCCACATCTACAGAAACAAGGTAGGGATGAATATACTAAACCATACAAAAATTACTATATAAGTAGCCACATCTTTCCAAGAATAACTTTTATCTACAACTAACTGTTGAATTCCTGTCAGTTGCACGAATTCAAGTTTGAATAAAAGCGTTTGAACTGAATAGTGCTATAGAATCTTACAGTGGCTAATAACCATAAGCTTGTAATTCTTGTCTCTT
>NW_013722509.1:0-311 GCF_000517525.1 Limulus polyphemus | reverse complement strand
TGTTTCTTGGAGTATTTTAGAAAACTTAGGGCCCATGAACCCCCCGCTAAATCCAGTTGTATAAATCCCGGTAAATCATTTTGGCTAGGCTTATACTTGTATACAATTGTACATATGCTGTAACCATTGACTTTATCATATTAGTTGCATACCATTTAACTTGATACATCAGTTGTAACAATTGGCGTCATCATACCAATTGTTTACCATTGACCTTGACACATCGGTTGAAACCATTGACGTCATCATACCAATTGTATACCATTGACCTTGACACATCGGTTGAAACCATTGACTTATCATACCACTTA
>NW_013722508.1:0-311 GCF_000517525.1 Limulus polyphemus | reverse complement strand
GTCATAAGCGGTCGTTTACGCCTTTGACCGGTCTTGCCCAAAATACAGTTTTCAGAACATTTGGCTAATACATATTCTTAGGATTATACGTTTGCTAGCAAATAAAAATCTAGAGATGGTAAATAACCAGAATTGTCTTGGTCACTGAATATAAATAAGTTTTATACTTTCGTTTTATTAACTTTTACCGAGATTTCAGTAGTTTTGTTCGTTTAGTTTTTTACTTCTCTAATTAATTTATCTTTTAGAATTTTATCTTTTGGAAATATAAAAATACGAGTCTGAGAATTTACAAATTATAACAAAATCCG
>NW_013722507.1:0-311 GCF_000517525.1 Limulus polyphemus | reverse complement strand
CTGTCCATAGTCCAACATACACCCTTTCCATAGTCCAACATACACCCTTTACATAGTCCAACATACATCCTTTCCATAGTCCAACATACATCCTTTCCATAGATGTATGTAGCTTTGTTTTCTTTAATGAAATGTGCTGCTTACAATTTGTTGGTTTCCAAAAGTTTTCAATAGCTGCAGGTAGTTTTCCTGTCTTGTTTTGTTATGTTGGTATAAAAATGTTGTTTTTCCAACGCAATGTCTTTCACTGCTGAAAAAATATTTCCCTGTCAGTAATAACCAATGATTATCAGTCTTATTCTAATATAATA
>NW_013722506.1:0-311 GCF_000517525.1 Limulus polyphemus | reverse complement strand
TATATATATCCATGTGAATGTTTAATCAGAAGTTTTTATTTGCCATATATATATATCTTTGTAAATGTTTAATCAGATGTTTTATTTACTATATATGTATATATCGTTGTAAGTGTTTAAACAGAAGTTTTTATTTACCATATATATATAGTGATGTGAATGTTTAATCAGTAGTTTTTATTTACCATATATATATCGATGTGAATGTTTAATCAGTAGTTTTTATATACCATATATATATATCGATGTGAATTTTTAATCAGTAATTTTTATTTATTATATTTATATCGTTGTGAATGTTTAATCATAAG
>NW_013722505.1:0-311 GCF_000517525.1 Limulus polyphemus | reverse complement strand
AATTCTGATTTCGGATAGACACAAGTAAAGATGAGTAATTCTGATTTCGGAAGGACACACGTAAAGATGAGTAATTCTGATTTCGGATAGACACAAGTAAAGATGAGTAATTCTGATTTCGGAAAGACACAAGTAAAGATGAGTAATTCTGATTTCGGAAGGACACACGTAAAGATGAGTAATTCTGATTTCGGATAGACACAAGTAAAGATGAGTAATTCTGATTTCGGAAAGACACAAGTAAAGATGAGTAATTCTGATTTCGGAAGGACACACGTAAAGATGAGTAATTCTGATTTCGGAAGGACACA
>NW_013722504.1:0-311 GCF_000517525.1 Limulus polyphemus | reverse complement strand
GGCATAGTCTGATACAAACACGTGTATTTATATACAACATGGTACAAATATTGGAATGTTACGTATATGTGTTTAACGTTAGATAAAGTATAACACAGCTAGTTAAGACAGACATAGTCTGATACAAACACGTGTGTTTATATACAACATGTTACAAATATTGGAATGTTACATACAAACACGTGTATTTATATACAACATGTTACAAATATTGGAATGTTACATATACTTGTTTAACGTTAGATAAAGTATAACACAGCTAGTTAAAACAGACAAAGTCTGATACAAACACGTGTATTTATACACAACAT
>NW_013722503.1:0-311 GCF_000517525.1 Limulus polyphemus | reverse complement strand
AAGCCCTGCTGTAGAGTTTCAAGTACGACTTGTTTTAATAAATACTGTTGTTACGTTTCAAGAAAGACCAATCCGAACACACTAATTATTTAACACCTTAGTAGTCAGCACATTGGTTGTACATAAAACATCTGAATTGTTATTATTGTTTGTAAAACTCGAGTTTGCTAATTGCTATTAATACCAGTATTATTACCAGAGCTTACAGTAATGTTAAGACCAGTATAATTACCAGAGCTTACAGTATTGTTATTAAGACCAGTATTATTACCAAAGCTTACAGTATTGTTATTAAGACCAGTATTATTGCC
>NW_013722502.1:0-311 GCF_000517525.1 Limulus polyphemus | reverse complement strand
TTTGGTCCATGTGTCTGACGTTGTTCTTACCTTATACTATGACTGTTTGGTCCATGTGTCCGAAGTTGTTCTTACCCTATACTATGATTGTTTGGTCCATGTGTCTGACGTTGTTCTTACCTTATACTATGACTGTTTGATCCACGTGTCTGAAGTTGTTCTTACCCTATACTATGATTGTTTGGTCCATGTGTCTGACACTGTTCTTACCTTATATTATGATTGTTTGGTCCATGTGTCTGACGTTGTTCTTACCTTATATTATGATTGTTTGGTCCATGTGTCCGAAGTTGTTCTTACCCTATACTATG
>NW_013722501.1:0-311 GCF_000517525.1 Limulus polyphemus | reverse complement strand
GTTCTGTAAAGTTTTATTGTTAAAGAAGGATGTTCTGTAAAACTTTTATTGTTAAAAGTAGGATGTTCTGTAAAAGTTTTATTGTTAAAGTAGGATGTTCTGTAAAGTTTTATTGCCAAATTAGGATGTTCTGTAAAGTTTTATTGTTAAAGTAGGATGTTCTCTAAAGTTTTATTGTTAAAGTAGGATGTTCTGTAAACTTTTATTGTTAAAGTAGGATGTTCTGTAAACTTTTATTGTTAAAATAGGATGTTCTCTAAAGTTTTATTGTTAAAGAAGGATGTTCTGTAAAGTTTTATTGTTAAAGTAGG
>NW_013722500.1:0-311 GCF_000517525.1 Limulus polyphemus | reverse complement strand
ACTATAACAATACATCTGACATACCAAACACTACATCTGACATACCGAACACTACAACAATACACCTGACATACCAAACACTATAACAATACATCTGACATATCAAACACTACATCTGACATACCAAACACTACATCTGACATACCAAACACTACATCTGACATACCAAACACTACAACAATACATTTGACATACCAAACACTACAACACTACATCTGACATACCAAAAACTACAACAATACATCCGACATACCAAACACTATAACAATACATTTGACATATCAAACACTACACAATGCATCTGACATATC
>NW_013722499.1:0-311 GCF_000517525.1 Limulus polyphemus | reverse complement strand
TCATTATCAATGTTACACAGTTATACTACCACTGATTAGAACAAAATATCCCTACTCTATGTATCATTATCAATGTTACACAGGTATACTACCACTGGTTAGAACAAAATATCCCTACTCTATGTATTGTTATCAATGTTACACAGTTTTGTTATCTTTCATTAGAACAAAATATACCCTACTCTATGTATCATTATCAATGTTATACAGTTATACTACCACTGATTAGAACAAAATATCCTTTACACTATGTAATATTATCAATGTTACACAGTTTTAGTATCTTTCATTAGAGCAAAATATCCCTTACT
>NW_013722498.1:0-311 GCF_000517525.1 Limulus polyphemus | reverse complement strand
GATACTGCACAATGTGACGCTAGACGACCATACTTATGATATTCACAATCTGACGCTAGACGACCCTACTTATGATACTGCACAATGTGACGCTAGACGACCCTACTTATGATACTGCACAATGTGACGCTAGACGACCCTACTTATGATACTGCACAATGTGACGCTAGACGACCCTACTTATGATACTGCACAATGTGACGCTAGACGACCCTACTTATGATACTGCACAATGTGACGCTAGACGACCCTACTTATGATACTGCACAATGTGACGCTAGACGACCCTACTTATGATACTGCACAATGTG
>NW_013722497.1:0-311 GCF_000517525.1 Limulus polyphemus | reverse complement strand
TTGTGTCTCAGGCAAGTTTGAAATAATTCTTTCAGCTTATTTAAACCTCCATGTCTACAAGCTTCCTGCTCATTATTTCATGGTTAAAAACATTTGCTGGTGTTTCGAAACTTGTTGTTGGCACAAATGGCTTTGTTTCTGGCATAGCAAGTTTCCTTGGAGACCGAAACTGTTAATCAAACGACGAAGGTTTCATTGCCGTTTTCGTGAGGAACAGTTCTATCATTTCATTTCTTTATAGCGAAACCTATTACGTCTGTTTGGTTGGATGAAATAATTTTTTTTCCTCACATGTTTAAAACAACAAGAAC
>NW_013722496.1:0-311 GCF_000517525.1 Limulus polyphemus | reverse complement strand
ATTACATTTTAACAGTATAGGCGTCAACTAGTCCATTGTTACTGAAAAACACTGGTTCGTTTCATTTCGTATATTACATTTTTAAAAGTATAAGAGTCAACAAGTACATTGTTCCCAGTAAAACATTGGGTTCGTTTCATTTCATATATTACATTTTTAACAGTATAAGAATCAACAAGTCCATTGTTCCTAGTAAAACAACTGGTTCGTTTCATTTCATATGTTACATTTTTAACAGATTAAGAGCCAACAAGTCCATTGTTCCTAGAGAAACATCGGGTTCGTATCATTTCATATATTACATTTTTAAC
>NW_013722495.1:0-311 GCF_000517525.1 Limulus polyphemus | reverse complement strand
TTGGATTAATGTGAAGTGGATGGCTGTACTTAATGGTTAAATCTTGAAATTAACGTGAACTGATTGACCGTAGCTATTGGTTAAATCTCACAATTAGTGTGAACTGGTTCACCGTAGTTATTGGTTAACCATGGTCAATATTGGTTAATAAGTTAACCATGGTGATTAGTTAATCATTGGATTAATGTGAAGTGGATGGCTGTACTTTTTGGTTAAATCTTTAAATTAATGTGAACTGGTTGACCATAGCTATTGGTTAAATCTCACAATTAGTGTGAACTGGTTCACCGTAGCTATTGGTTCAATCTCAC
>NW_013722494.1:0-311 GCF_000517525.1 Limulus polyphemus | reverse complement strand
ACTCAACTTCAAACAAACAAACTGTTATGATATCCATTCTTCTTTCCTTGTTTTCCTGTACCCAATAACATTCTTCCAGCTTCTTCCACAGACATTTCAAAGTCACAGATGGTCATTTCTGTTTGATCTTGTAGAACGTTGAGGCTGTTCTTCGAGTCAAATGCAAAGTTTTTCCTAATGTTGGCTTGGTTAAGTTTGGAGACATTTAAGTGTTGCTCATTTTATATTTAGTGATGTGTGATCAGATTATCCTGCTGTGTGGAGTCTCGCACTTGCTGAAGTACGACTATGTTTATGACCCGAAAGTTTGG
>NW_013722493.1:0-311 GCF_000517525.1 Limulus polyphemus | reverse complement strand
ATCAAGTGGCCATAATGAACATTTAAATAAGTTAAGAGTTATCAATTAAGAAGAGCCATTTCAAAAATGTCACATTACAAGAATAATATAGCTTTGTATTTTGCTTCCAACAGTGTAACAGTTCAGATAAAGATATTTTTCAGCATAGTTGTTGAGAAGAATCAGTCTGTATTAGATCCCAGAGACTGTTTTTTTATTATTCCTGAAATTTAATATTGGGAAATGTCTTTTAAAAAGAAACAAGCTCGTGAATTTGATGATTGTTTCTGTGTAAGAATAAACTCTCAGTATAAACGATTTTTTATATCTTA
>NW_013722492.1:0-311 GCF_000517525.1 Limulus polyphemus | reverse complement strand
AGTTCATCAATTATATGAACTATATAATTCACTTTTAAAAGTTTATAAACAAGAGTATATTAATATTAATCAAACGTTTTTAAACGACAAAACAGGTTAGAGGCCCTTAAAATGTATCAAAAGACTTTGTAACTTTGTGCTATATAGATATATAGAGTTTCGCCCCCCCCCACAGTTACAAGGCTAGAAACCGGGTTTCGATACCCATGGTGGGCAGAGTACAGATCCCCATTTGTGCAGCTTTGTGCAAAGCATTTTTAAGAAACGGTGCACAATTAATTAAGTTTGTTTTGAATTTCGCGCAAAGCTAC
>NW_013722491.1:0-311 GCF_000517525.1 Limulus polyphemus | reverse complement strand
AAACACCTATACTATCATTATATGTACACAGTTGAATATAAAATACCTATACTATCATTATACGTACAGAGTGTAATATAAAAGCACCTATATTAACATTATACGTACAGAGTGAAATAAAAAACCACCTATACTAACATTATACGTACACAGTGGAATATAAAAAACCTATACTAACATTATACGTACACAGTGGAATATAAAAAACCTATACTATCATTATATGTACACAGTTGAATATAAAAGCACCTATACTATCATTATACATACAGAGTGTAATATAAAAGCACCTATACTATCATTATATGTAC
>NW_013722490.1:0-311 GCF_000517525.1 Limulus polyphemus | reverse complement strand
GCTATTGTCTTACCAACAAACCCTAATCTCTAACTATCTGTCTGTGTTAACAGCATAACATCAGTCTATATAGTTCTTCTCTAGCTATTGTCTTACCAACAAACCCTAATCTCTAACTATCTGTCTGTGTTAACAGCATAACATCAGCCTATATAGTTCTTCTCTAGCTATTGTCTTACCAACCCACCGTAACATCTCTCTATTAATCTAATAATCCACTTTAATAAATAATACATAACATGTTTACTAATGATCCACATCAATAAATAATACATAAATTGTTTACTAGTGACCTCTTACAATAAATAATA
>NW_013722489.1:0-312 GCF_000517525.1 Limulus polyphemus | reverse complement strand
TAACCAGTGCATCGAAACTGTTTATGAATATGAAGCAGACCGTAGCGTGGTTTTTACCTGGATCATTTTAACTCAACAACACATAACATTACGAAAACTCCGAAACAAAATTCTGCTCTACTTCAAACAATTATACGGTGTGAGCGCTTCTTACAAACTGATTATAATTTCCTTATAATTGTCATAAGTCATTATGTTAGGCCTATTATATTTTTAACACTACATTCTTAGTCTAATACATTAGGAATTTTCAAAAATTTGAAGAGTGCATAGTAATAGTACAATACTGTGCAAAAGCGTTAGGACAAAGGC
>NW_013722488.1:0-312 GCF_000517525.1 Limulus polyphemus | reverse complement strand
CAGCGAACATTAAACAGAATCAACTGTGATGATTCGTTCCAGGAATGTGTTAAACTGACAGGGAGTCGAGAAACTTCCATATTTAATAAAATACATTACCAATAATTGCTATACAAGTAATAATCATACTATAGTGAAAGTACTTTTTTCAAAATCAAATCATCAAAAAATTATATACTACTTTTACTTTAAAATAGAAGTACATCCAGGAGAAAATAAGAAAGACAAGAAGTCATCTGAAGAAAGTGATGGTATGTATTTAATAGTAAAAACGACCAGCTATTAATTATATACATTAAATACTCTACCGCT
>NW_013722487.1:0-312 GCF_000517525.1 Limulus polyphemus | reverse complement strand
CTACTTCTGGTCACTCCCAGAATATGATGTGACACATCAACTTACCTAGTTTGTAGTTCTGGTCACTCCCAGAATATGATGTGACACATTAACTAACCTAGTTTGTAGTTCTGGTCACTCCCAGAAGATGATGTGACACATCAACTTACCTAGTTTGTAGTTCTGGTCACTCCCACAAGATGATGTGACACATCAACTAGCTTAGTTTCTACTTCTGGTCACTCCCAGAAGATGATGTGACACATCAACTAACCTAGTTTCTACTTCTGGTCACTCCCAGTATATGGTGTGACACATCAACTAACCTAGTTT
>NW_013722486.1:0-312 GCF_000517525.1 Limulus polyphemus | reverse complement strand
ATTACCTTTCCCTCAAGGTATATTTTTTATTATTGTTAGCTCCCGGATGCTGCCATTCCGATTTATTTGCCATCCATGTTCAGCGGGCTCTCTATCATTCCACCTATATTTTGCTCTATCCCAAAAATTCTCGCTGCCAGAGAAGAAAATAAATACGTTTCTTCTATTCATTTACCAGACATTTCTCATCTTTATAGTCAATCAGACCTGGATTGTTTGTTGTGCCTAGTCAGAGCACTTAGAAATCGGTTTTTTATTCATTGGAATCCTGTGGTTTCCCGGGATTTATCACCCATTATATTAACCAGGTGG
>NW_013722485.1:0-312 GCF_000517525.1 Limulus polyphemus | reverse complement strand
CAGTTTCACTCAAAGGATTAATATCAATAACCCACTAAAGGATTATACATTTTAACATACAGAAACATCATATAAAGAAGTAGTTATATCTTTATTTATATATTTTATTCCTTGTGAAATTGTTTAAAAAATGTGTGGTAAGAGACTTGCTTGATTTGAAAATTAACCACTGAATTTTTCGATTCTTTGATGCACTATATATTTCCATTCAACCTTTTTAACTAGTAAATATTTATTGGTGTAGAACCACAGCTAACACTTTTGGTTTTTATTGCAGCTTTTTCATGAATTTTGAAATTGGATTGCTTTGTT
>NW_013722484.1:0-312 GCF_000517525.1 Limulus polyphemus | reverse complement strand
ACAATAGGAATACATATACTATGTATCATACAACAGGGGTATATACTGTGTATCAAACAACAGGGGTATATACTGTGTATCAAACAACAGGGGTATATACTGTGTATCAAACAACAGGGGATATATACTGTGTATCATACAACAGGGGTATATACTGTGTATCAAACAACAGGGATATATACTGTGTATCAAACAACAGGGGTATATACTGTGTATCATACAACAGGGGTATATACTGTGTATCAAACAACAGGGGTATATACTGTGTATCAAACAACAGGGGTATATATACTGTGTATCAAACAACAGGGG
>NW_013722483.1:0-312 GCF_000517525.1 Limulus polyphemus | reverse complement strand
TTTTACCCTCAATTAAATAGAAAGTAACTCTTACATCTCTTTATTCCTAATGTTTCTATCGAAGATAATCAATATCCTCTTCCCTCGTAATATCCTTTTACTCTCAATTAAATAGAAAGTAATTCTTACATCTCTTTATTCCTAATGTTTCCATCGAAGATAATCAATATCTTCTTCCCTCGTGATATCCTTTTACCCTCAATTAAATAGAAAGTAGCTCTTACATCTCTTTATTCCTAATGTTTCTATCGAAGATAATCAATATCCTCTTCCCAGGTGAGGATATTCTTTTACCCTCAATTAAATAGAAAG
>NW_013722482.1:0-312 GCF_000517525.1 Limulus polyphemus | reverse complement strand
AAAGGTATTCTAACTCTCAACAAAAACATACTCTCCTTAATAACAACAAGGGTATTCTAATTCTCAACAAAAACATACTCTCGGTTAATAACAAGAAGAGTATTCTAACTCTCAACAAAAACATACTCTTGGGTAATAACAAGAAGAGTATTCTAACTCTCAACAAAAACAAACTCTCATTAATAAGAAGAAAGGTATTCTAACTCTCAACAAGAACATACTCTCGGTTAATAACAAGTAGGGTATTCTAACTCTCAACAAAAAAATACTCTCGGTTAAAAATAGGAAGGGTATTCTAACTCAACAAAACAC
>NW_013722481.1:0-312 GCF_000517525.1 Limulus polyphemus | reverse complement strand
ATTCCACTTTATATTGTATACATGATTCCTCCGCACAGTCCTTAAAAGAAACAAAAGTCAGGTTTTTGTTAAGAATTCTAATCTTATTTTCTATCAAGTTTAGATCTAGAGTTTTGACAACAAAAGATATATGTGGTTAGTTCTTCAAGTTTATTTGATGTTGTGTGGTGATTTTGATCATATGTAGAGCTTCTGCCTTAATAAAGGGATTTAAGGCGAACAAGCTTGTTGGATCACACTTTCATCGACTTATACCAAAAGACAAAAAGTTTAGTTCATAAACATTACAGTGAAAGACATAAGTTCCCTTTT
>NW_013722480.1:0-312 GCF_000517525.1 Limulus polyphemus | reverse complement strand
TAGAGCCAATATTATTGAAAAAAAAACAACAATATTGGCTAACCTAAGCGTATTAGAGCCAATATTATTGGAAGAAAACAACAATATTGGCTCAACTTAAGCGTATTAGAGCCAATATTATTGGAAAAAAACAACAATACTGGCTCTACCTAAGCGTATTAGAGCCGATATTATTGGAAAAAAACAACAATATTGGCTCAACCTAAGTGTGTTAGAGTCAATATTATTGGAAAAAAACAACAATACTGGCTCTACCTAAGTGTATTAGAGTCAATATTATTGGGAAAAAAAACAACAATACTGGCCCAACCT
>NW_013722479.1:0-312 GCF_000517525.1 Limulus polyphemus | reverse complement strand
TAGGTAGTATATATATATATATATATATATATGCGTGTTTGTTTGGGGGGGGGGGGCATTTCACCTACACAAGTCGGCATGAAAGTTTGACAGCTTTTGACTTTTGTTTAATTTGTATGGTTTAAGACAAATCTAGTCTGATCAGTGACTTTAAGACTTATCCGGGAAAATAATCAAATATAGACTTAATACTATCAATAGACTCATTCTCAGAATTACACGAGAGATTAATTTTTGCAGGTGGCCCCTTCCAGTCCAAAATACTTGAGCTGTCAGTGTCATTATATAAGTGGCCCAAAATATTTTGTGTTG
>NW_013722478.1:0-312 GCF_000517525.1 Limulus polyphemus | reverse complement strand
GCATGACCCATGTAAACAACTGTTAGGTACAAAGTAAACCTTAATGGCTTGCACGACCCATGTAAACAACTGTTAGGTACAAATTAAACATTAAAGGCTTGCATAACCCATGTAAACAACTGTTTGGTACATGTATAAAGTAAACATTAATGGCTTGCATGACCCATGTAAACAACTGTTAGGTACAAAGTAAACCTTAATGGCTTGCACGACCCATGTAAACAACTGTCATGTACAAATTAATCATTAAAGGCTTGCACGACCCATGTAAACAACTGTTAGGTACATGTACAAAGCAAACATTAAAGGCTT
>NW_013722477.1:0-312 GCF_000517525.1 Limulus polyphemus | reverse complement strand
CTGCCATGTTTTAATCGTACAGGCCTGCTGATTACTGCCATGTTTTTAATCACACGGGCCTGCTGATTACTGCCATGTTTTAATAACATAGGCCTGCTGATCACTGCCACGTTTTTAATCACACAGGCCTGCTGATTACTGCCACGTTTTTAATCACACAGGCCTGCTGATTACTGCCACGTTTTTAATACACGGGTCTTCTGATTACTGCTACGTTTTCAATTACATAGGCCTGCTGATTACTGCCACGTTTTTAATCACACGGGCCTGCTGATTACTGCCACGTTTTTAATTACACGGGCCTTCTGATTA
>NW_013722476.1:0-312 GCF_000517525.1 Limulus polyphemus | reverse complement strand
TGATACTATATTTGTAATGTTTTAAAAGTTTAATTTTATTTCGAAGCGATAAAACTTGACTCATGATAGAAGAAAAAATCTCAATTTGGAGTGCATAAACGCCTATATTGCCTAAATACTTGATTTGAATAGCGATTTCACGGAAAGAGCATTTAATTTGAAATAAACAAAGAAAATGGTTTTTATTTAAGAATTAGCATTGAGTTTACAATGCTAGTCCCAGCTGTTGTACTTTTCAATGTATTTTACTGAAATATACACGATATAAAAAAAATATTACGCAAGTTTCATTTTTAAAAGCCCGGCATGGCC
>NW_013722475.1:0-312 GCF_000517525.1 Limulus polyphemus | reverse complement strand
ACTAAAACCCTCTCGTTCTATATCAGAGATGGGATACGTGTACATTAGCCACTAAAACCCTCTATTTCTTTATCAGAGATTGGATATGTGTACATTAGCCACTAAAACCCTCTCGTTCTATATCAGAGATTGGATACGTGTACATTAGCCACTAAAACCCTCTATTTCTTTATCAGAGATTGGATACGTGTACATTAGCCACTAAAACCCTCTCGTTCTATACCAGAGATGAGATACGTGTACATTAGCCACTAAAACCCTCTTGTTCTATATCAGAGATGAGTTACGTGTACATTAGCCACTAAACCCTCT
>NW_013722474.1:0-312 GCF_000517525.1 Limulus polyphemus | reverse complement strand
TGCACGAAAATATTGTTAGATGGGAGAAACACACATATACAAAAACTAACTCGACAGAACAAATCACATGTGATTAAAAACTTGCTAAATTAAAGTTAGTGGTGATATAAACGACGAACAAATGTTTTTCAAAAAAGCTTTCTTAAAAGTTCCTCTACACTATATTACGAGTTTAGTGTTTCAAAATAGGATAAAGCTATTCGTTATATCCGATCAAAGATTAGATTACTGTCAAACATCGTGTGCTACTAATATATTAAGTCAGCACCATAACAATTGTTCTTGTTCAAATTAGTTATATAAATAGTTGTT
>NW_013722473.1:0-312 GCF_000517525.1 Limulus polyphemus | reverse complement strand
GTATCTTATAAGATAGCAACTCCAATAGCGTCTGGCAACATAACAACTGCAATAGTGTCTGGCAACATAACTGTAATCGTGTCTTACAACATAGTAACTGCAACAGTGTCTTACAACGTAGTGACTGCAACAGTGTCTAACAACATAGTGACTGCAACAGTGTCTAACAACGTAGTGATTGCAACAGTGTCTTACAACATAGTGACTGCAACAATGTCTTACAACATAGTGGCTGCAACAGTGTCTTACAACATAGTGACTGCAACAGTGTCTTACAACATAGTGACTGCAACAGTGTCTTACAACATAGTG
>NW_013722472.1:0-312 GCF_000517525.1 Limulus polyphemus | reverse complement strand
CACGTGTACTGTAAGAAGGCCTCTAGGTTTTATTCCAATATGATCTGTAACAAGGCTTTCTAGGTTTTATTCTAGGTGTAAAATATAAAGAGGGCTGTCTATGTGATATTTATCTCCTTCTGAACTGTTAGAAGGCTTTCTATGTGCTTTTTTCATAGAAACTGTAAGAAGGTTTTATAGATGTCACTTCCATATGAACTGTAAGAAGGTTCTCTAGATGTCACTCCCATATGAACTGTAAGAAGGTTTTATAGATGTTACTCCCATATGCACTATAAGAAGGTTCTCTAGATGTTACTCCCATATGTACTG
>NW_013722471.1:0-312 GCF_000517525.1 Limulus polyphemus | reverse complement strand
GTTACTGCTGAATGAGTTACTGTCTATAGAATCACTGTAGAACCAGTTAATGTCTAGTGTGTTACTGCTGAATGAGTTATTGTCTATAGAATATCTGTTGAACCAGTTAATGTCTAGTGTGTTACTGCTGAATGAGTTACTGTCTATAGAATCACTGTAGAACCAGTTAATGTCTAGTGTGTTACTGCTGAATGAGTTATTGTCTATAGAATATCTGTTGAACCAGTTAATGTCTAGTGTGTTACTGCTGAATGAGTTACTGTCTATAGAATCACTGTAGAACCAGTTAATGTCTAGTGTGTTACTGCTGAA
>NW_013722470.1:0-312 GCF_000517525.1 Limulus polyphemus | reverse complement strand
ACAAATCCTATCACTTTATACCTCAAGAACTTCAGTTGTCCAGTTCCATCATTCAGTTCTCCAGTTCCATCACTAACAAATCCTATCCCTTTATACCTCAAGTACTTCAGTTGTCCAGTTCCATCACTAACAAATCCTATCACTTTATGTTCTTGAGGTAAAGTGATGGAACTGGACAACTGAAAACAAATCCTATCACTTTATACCTCAAGAACTTCAGTTGTCCAGTTCCGTCACTAACAAATCCTATCCCTTTATACCTCAAGAACTTCAGTTGTCCAGTTCCATCATTTACAAATCCTATCCATTTAT
>NW_013722469.1:0-312 GCF_000517525.1 Limulus polyphemus | reverse complement strand
GTGACACCAGTACAACCAAAACTGTACACAATCCTGCCTAACAACTTCTAGTGACCAATGGAACGTGTGACACCAGTATAACCAAAACTGTACACACTCCTGTCTAACAACTTGTAGTGTCCAGTGGAACGTGTGACACCAGTATAACCAAAACTGTACACAATCCTGTCTAACAACTTGTACTGACCAGTGGAACGTATGACACCAGTATAACCAAAACTGTACACAATCCTGTCTAACAACTTCTAGTTACCAATGGAACGTGTGACACCAGTATAACCAAAACTAGTACACAATCCTGTCTAACAACTT
>NW_013722468.1:0-312 GCF_000517525.1 Limulus polyphemus | reverse complement strand
GGTTATCAGTTGTACATTAAGGTAGATATAAGTAACAATACTGTTATCAGTTGTATATAAGGTAGATATAAGTAACAATACGGTTATTAGCTGTATATAAGGTAGATATAAGTAACAATACTGTTATCAGCTGTACATTAAGGTAGATATAAGTAACAATACGGTTATCAGTTGTATATAAGGTAGATATAAGTGACAATACGGTTATCAGTTGTATATAAGGTAGATATGAGTAACAATACGGTTATCAGTTGTACATAAGGTAGATATAAGTAACAATACGGTTATCAGTTGTATATAAGGTAGATATAA
>NW_013722467.1:0-312 GCF_000517525.1 Limulus polyphemus | reverse complement strand
GCTTTGGTGCTGTGACCTATAAAAGTGACAGTCAAATTCTACTATTCGATTAGAGTAGCCCAAGAGTTGACGGTTGGTGTTGTTCTCTAGCTGCCTTCCCACTTATCTATCAGTTAAAAATTCAAGGATTTATGAAGCGCTCGTTTTTTAGTAATATAATGTTTAGGGTTTATTATAACGCGCTATCAATTATTATTTTTTAAATGTACTGTTTGTTATTAAGCACAAAGCTACACAGTGGACTATCTGGAATCTGCCCACCACGGATATTGAAACCCGTTTTCTAGCGTTGTAAGTCTGCAGGCATACACC
>NW_013722466.1:0-312 GCF_000517525.1 Limulus polyphemus | reverse complement strand
AGCTGTTCCAAATGTTAATTAGATAATCACACCTTACCAGCTAACAATATACGTTACAACGTATCAGCTGTTCCAAATGTTAATCTGTACCTTACCAGCTAACAACATACGTTACAATGTACCAGCTGTTCCAAACGTTAATAGATAATCACACCTTACCAGCTAACAACATACATTATAACGTACCAGCTGTTCCAAATGTTAATCTGTACCTTATCAGCTAACAACATACGTTACAATGTACCAGCTGTTCCAAATGTTAATCTGTACCTTACCAGCTAACAACATACGTTACAACGTACCAGCTGTTCC
>NW_013722465.1:0-312 GCF_000517525.1 Limulus polyphemus | reverse complement strand
ATATTTGGTTCCGATTAAAGCGCCATCTATCGACGTAATATTATATATATATATATTATAAGTTGCTCTTTCGGTGGTAATAATTATTCCTTAGTCCTTCGTTGACAAATGATTGGTAGAATATTTTTTTAACCTGCCATTTTTAGTTAATTTTCATCGCTGCTTTTGGTCTTAGATAACTTGTCATGTCAGTAAGAAGTTAAAGGAAAATTACTAGGCCTTTGTATTATTACGTCAGTACCTCCGTACAGATGCTATAAATTTCTAGAAATAGTATCCAAAATAAGAAAATGATTACCTTTAGTTTAATGC
>NW_013722464.1:0-312 GCF_000517525.1 Limulus polyphemus | reverse complement strand
AATAATTTTGAAAAGAAATTTTCACCTCTCACATACCCCCCCCCCCCCAAAAAAAATAAATGGAAAAGAAGTACTATATTTAGTACAGCTGCATATTACAACTTTGTTGATAAAGAACAGTAATATCACTGATTTTTTTGTGTAAAAATTCTTTTAACTCTATAAAAACATAATACTGGCAGTTGTAAATATTAACATAACATTTTGGGACAACATAGAACCTATTGGTCCATCTCAGCTGTTCCATACTCTAAACTGAATTAAAATAATTAAAAACAAATCTTAAAGCCAGCCCTTATCATTCATATACCT
>NW_013722463.1:0-312 GCF_000517525.1 Limulus polyphemus | reverse complement strand
CTGATGAGTGCATTTAAACTAATTGTACTTAGCTGATGAGTGCATTTAAACTAATTGTACTTAGCTGATGAGTGCATTTAAACAAATATTTCTTAGCAGATGAGTGTAAGTAAACTAATATTACTCAACAGATGAGTGCATTTAAACAAATATTCTTTAGCAGATGAGTGTATTTAAACAAATGTACTTAGCTGATGAGTGTAGTTAAAGTAATATTACTTAGCAGATGAGTGCATTTAAACAAATGTACTTAGCTGATGAGTGTAGTTAAAGTAATATTACTTAGCAGATGAGTGTATTTAAAGTAATATT
>NW_013722462.1:0-312 GCF_000517525.1 Limulus polyphemus | reverse complement strand
GTCTATCTAAGAAATGATTACATCAGTCTATCTAAGAAATGATTACATCATTCTATCTAAGTAATGATTACATCAGTCTATCTAAGAAATGATTACATCATTCTATCTAAGTAATGATTACATCAGTCTATTTAAGAAATGATTACATCAGTCTATCTAAGAAATGATTACACCAGTCTATCTAAGAAATGATTACATCATTCTATCTAAGAAATGATTACATCATTCTATCTAAGTAATGATTACATCAGTCTATTTAAGAAATGATTACATCGGTCTATCTAAGAAATAATTACATCATTCTATCTAAGT
>NW_013722461.1:0-312 GCF_000517525.1 Limulus polyphemus | reverse complement strand
GGAAGAAGGGTGGGAGGTGGTGCAGAGAAATAAGGTTCTCTCTGAAATAATTTTCAGTTAAGGAAAGATAACAATTAAAGGGCCATGAAAAAACTATTTTCATAAAATATTAAATATACCTATTAGTGAATCCCAACCTGTAGCTATAGAGTGATGCATTCCAAGCCACCAGAATCACAACAAAAATGTAGGCAAGAATGAAGCGGACAAACCTTCTCCTTAAACTGAAGAAGTCCAAAAAGCAACACCCAGGCTTGGAATGATGGGATTGTGTATGCTTTACTCAACCTGAGGAAACAGAACTCACCTGGT
>NW_013722460.1:0-312 GCF_000517525.1 Limulus polyphemus | reverse complement strand
TATTAAACTGTAGATGGCAAATAATTAGACCACCCATTCTACCAAATACGTAATTATCTAATTATAATTAGACCACACATTCTACCAAATACGTAATTATTCCATCTACAGTTTAATATAATTAGACCACACATTCTACCAAATACGTAATTATTGCATTCTACAGTTTAATATAATTAGAGGGTGGTCTAATTATTTTAAACTGTAGAATGCAATAATTACGTATTTGGTAGAATGGGTGGTCTAATTATATTAAACTGCAGAATGCAATAATTACGTATTTGGTAGAATGGGTGGTCTAATTATATTAAA
>NW_013722459.1:0-312 GCF_000517525.1 Limulus polyphemus | reverse complement strand
TTCTTCCACAAAGTGAAAGTAAGTTCTCACTAACTTCATATTACCAATATAGTAGCTCAGCTCCAAAATGAAGTGAAAGTAAACCCTCAACAACTTCATATTACCAATATACTAGCTGAGCTCTTCCTTGAAGTGAAAGTAAACTCTTACGAACTTCATATTACCGAAATAAATATAGTAGCTGAGCTCTGCCACGAAGCTAAAAAACCCTCACTAACTTCATATTACCAATATAGTTGCTGAGCTCTGCCCCGAAGAGAAAATAAACCCTCAAAACTTCATATTAACATTATGATAACTAAGCTCTGCCAC
>NW_013722458.1:0-312 GCF_000517525.1 Limulus polyphemus | reverse complement strand
CTATACTTTTGTTAGTTTTAAAACTAGCATCACATTCTTTGTGAGCTATACTTTTGTTAGTTTTAAAACTAGCATCACATCCATTGTGAGCTATACTTTTGTCAGTTTTAAAACTAGCATCACATCCTCTGTGAGCTATACTTAAGTCAACAAAACCTAGTTTTCTGCTTCTCCTTAAGTTGTTAGTAACCAGTCTATAGTCAACTTTATGTCAACAGAACCTAGTTTTTCTGCTTCTCCTCAAGCTGTTAGTAACCAGTCTAAAGTCAACTTTATGACAACAGAACCTAGTTTTCTGCTTCTCCTCAAGCT
>NW_013722457.1:0-312 GCF_000517525.1 Limulus polyphemus | reverse complement strand
ACATGGTAATATGTGTGAAAACATTAGTGTGGATCTGTTCTGAGGTATTGAAATATAAACTTTACATGGCTATATGTGTGAAAACATTAGTGTGGATCTATTCTGAGGTAATGAAATATAAACTTTACATGGTTATATGTGTGAAAACATTAGTGTGGATCTGTTCTGAGGTAATGAAATATAAACTTTACATGGTAATATGTGTGAAAACATTAGTGTGGATCTGTTCTGAGGTAATGAAATATAAACTTTACATGGCTATATGTGTGAAAACATTAGTGTGGATTTGTTCTGAGGTAATGAAATATAAAC
>NW_013722456.1:0-312 GCF_000517525.1 Limulus polyphemus | reverse complement strand
GACTTCCGTCAAACTTTAAATTACCTCACTACTGACTTTCATCAAATCCTTAAATTACCTCTCTATTAACTTCCATAAAATTATAAAATTACCTATCTACTGATTTCCATCAAATCCTTAAGTTACCTCTCAATTAACTTCCATAAAACCCTTAAATTACCTCTCTCCTGACCTCCATCAAATCCTTAAATTACTTCTCTATTAACTTCCATAAAATCTTTAAGTTACCTCTCTATTAACTTCCATAAAATCCTTAAATTATCTCTCTACTGACTTCCATCAAATCCTTAAATTACCTCTCTATTGGCTTCC
>NW_013722455.1:0-312 GCF_000517525.1 Limulus polyphemus | reverse complement strand
CACTTCAATCAGAGCCCCTCTGACCCGTTTTAACAATTTTAAACACTTTAATCAAAGCCCCTCTGACCCGTTTTAACAATTTTAAACACTTCAATCAAAGCCCCTCTGACCCGTGTTAACAATTTTAAACACTTCAATCAAAGTCCCTCTGACCTGTGTTAACAATTTTAAACACTTCAATCAAAGCCTCTGAACAATTCAATGTCCTTCTTCAGGAAGGAAGCCCACAACTGTACACAATACTCTAAATAAAAACATAGCAATAGCAGTTGAGTTTAATTTATCCCATTTTTTGTTTATTAACATTCTGCT
>NW_013722454.1:0-312 GCF_000517525.1 Limulus polyphemus | reverse complement strand
CACTATTAAGATAGAATCTCTGTTCTTACTCTCCACTACTAGGCTTGAATCCCCGTTCTTACTCTCCACTATTAAGGTAGAATCTCCGTTTCTACTCTCCACTATTAAGAGTAGAATCTCCGTTCCTACTCTCCACTATTAAGGTAAAATATCCGTTTCTACTCTCCACTATTAAGATAGAATCTCCGTTCTTACTCTCCACTATTAAGGTAGAATCTCCGTTCTTACTCTCCACTATTAAGATAGAATCTCCGTTCTTACTCGCCACTATTAAGGTAGAATCTCCGTTCTTACTCTCCACTATTAAGATAG
>NW_013722453.1:0-312 GCF_000517525.1 Limulus polyphemus | reverse complement strand
CAGTCTTGTGACAGCTACACTTATATAGAACCTCCTTATCCTCACGAGGCAGTCTTGTGACAGCTACACTTATATAGAACCTCCTTATCATCACGAGACAATCTTGTGACATCTACACTTATATAGAACCTCCTTATCCTCACGAGACAGTCTTGTGACATCTACAGTTGTATAGAACCTCCTTATCCTCACGAGACAATCTTATGACAGCTACACTTATATAGAACCTCCTTATCCTCACGGTACAATCTTGTGACATCTACAGTTGTATAGAACCTCTTTATCCTCACGAGACAATCTTGTGACAGCTAC
>NW_013722452.1:0-312 GCF_000517525.1 Limulus polyphemus | reverse complement strand
AAGTGTCCAGTACGTTAACAATGGTGTTACCACTTACTGCAGTGACCAGTACGTTAACAATGGTGTTACCATTTACTGCAGTGACCAGTACGTTAACAATGGTGTTACCACTTACTGCACTGACCAGTACATTAACAATGGTCTTACCATTTACTGCAGTGACCAGTACGTTAACAATGGTGTTACCATTTACTGCAGTGACCAGTACATTAACAATGGTCTTACCATTTACTGCAGTGATCAGTACGTTAACAATGGTGTTACCACTTACTGCAGTGACCAGTACGTTAACAATGGTCTTACCATTTACTG
>NW_013722451.1:0-312 GCF_000517525.1 Limulus polyphemus | reverse complement strand
ACTCTTTAGACTTTGGTAACATATAAAATATTTTATACATCAACAAGTACAAGATAAAATACCAGAGTTACTCTTTAGACTGTGGTAACATATAAAATATTTTACACATCAACAAGTACAAGATAAAATACCAGAGTTACTGTGTAGACTGTGGTAACACATAAAATATTTTATACAGCAACAAGTACAAGATAAAATACCAGAGTTACTATGTAGACTGTTGTAACATATAAAATATTTTACACATGAACAAGTACAAGATAAAATACCAGAGTTACTGTGTAGACTGTGGTAACAAATAACATATTTTAA
>NW_013722450.1:0-312 GCF_000517525.1 Limulus polyphemus | reverse complement strand
ATTTGCTCTCTAGGTATCTCCTCTTCTCTAATAAACTTACCAACCCTACAAGAAATAAAAAATTTAACCTAAATTACTCATAATATTGTCATTGGTTAGGGAAAGCATAATTTTTGTAGCTTTCAATCTTAGTTTTTTATGGCTCTGTAACCTCAGAAAATCAGACTCATCTTGCCAAGTCCACCTGTCACATCAAAAACAGAAAATCAGACTCATCTTGCCAAGTCCACCTGTCACATCATCTCTTTCACAAAATTGCGAACTGCTTAATACTATATTATTTATAACCAACAGAAAGCCAAAGTTTTAATC
>NW_013722449.1:0-312 GCF_000517525.1 Limulus polyphemus | reverse complement strand
CACTTGGAAGATACGCAAAATTTACATATTTGGTAACCAAGGGTTTATCTGATACACTGTTGTAACTCGTGAAAGGCCCATCTATGAAGAAGGCTGGCTCTTCAATCTCCACAATCTCACGCGGTAACCAAGGGTTTATCTGATACACTGTTGTAACTCGTGAAAGGCCCATTTATGAAGAAGGCTGGCTCTTCAATCTCCACAATCTCACGCGGTAACCAAGGGTTTATCTGATACACTGTTGTAACTCGTGAAAGGCCCATTTATGAAGAAGGCTGGTTCTTCAATCTCCACAATCTCACGCGGTAACTA
>NW_013722448.1:0-312 GCF_000517525.1 Limulus polyphemus | reverse complement strand
TCAGTCAATCATCTCCATTATACTAACTTGCATCTATAACTACCTGAAAAACTCGTCATGACACTTGAGCACATGTAACAAGTTTGGACCCACCAGCTATATAAATGGAGGTTAATTTAGCCTGGCTATGGATCGTGGAATAGTTCTAGGCACTTTTTTTATTTCCCAACATCCTTCACTAAGTGTATTAGATATGAATTATCAAAGAAAAGCTATATTTAAATAACACTTTACTTACTATATAAACAACAAGAAAAATATACGAAGATTAACTCTAAGTTTACGGGAGTGAACCCAAGTAGCCTCTTGCAT
>NW_013722447.1:0-312 GCF_000517525.1 Limulus polyphemus | reverse complement strand
CCTTATTATATCTCCGAGTACAGAACTGTACTGTTTTTGCCTCAATAATCAAACTGACTTGTCCATAAAACTGAAAATACATAATACAGTTTCATAGAACTTGATAAAAATTCATTTTCATTTTGTTCTTTTATTAAGCGCAAAGCTGCACAATGGGCTATCTGTGTTGTGCCAACCAGAGATATCGAACCTTGCATTTTAGCATTATTAGCCTTCAAACTTTCCGATTGGTTATCAGAGGGGGGTTAGTTCTTACTTAGTTTCAATTTAATTAGTATAGAAATTCATTGTATCAAAATGTTTCTGGGACAT
>NW_013722446.1:0-312 GCF_000517525.1 Limulus polyphemus | reverse complement strand
CTATTTCTTTGTCAATCATTCGTTTAATTAGTTCTATTTCTTTGTCAGTCATTCGTTGAATTAGTTCTATTTCTTTGTCAGTCATTCGTTTACTTAGTCCTATTTCTTTGTCAGTCATTCGTTGAATTAGTCCTATTTCTGTGTAAGTCATTCGTTAAATTAGTCCTATTTTTGTCAGTCATTTGTTTAATTAGTTCTATATCTTTGTCAGTCATTCGTTTAATTAGTTCTATATCTTTGTCAGTCATTCGTTTAATTAGTTCTATATCTTTGTCAGTCATTCGTTTACTTAGTCCTATTTCTTTGTCAGTC
>NW_013722445.1:0-312 GCF_000517525.1 Limulus polyphemus | reverse complement strand
GAATAATGTATTCTGACGAATTGTATAACTTTTACATCTTTGTTTTATATTTCTATTTTGAGCAGTGTAAAAAAATCAACAGAAAACGATAAGAGCCAGGTTTATCTTCTAACTGTCCCCGCAACTAAATGCTGTATTGATTAGTTTACTGAGGTAGAACGTAAAGGTTAAAGGTCACCGATAATGCCTGGTGTCATCTGTCTAGCTAACCTTGTATGTAATTTAAGTATACATTACTTTTTATCTATACATAGAACGAAATTATACTTCATATATACTTGTTTGTCACACAGATTATAGTAATATAAAGGT
>NW_013722444.1:0-312 GCF_000517525.1 Limulus polyphemus | reverse complement strand
GGTAAGGTGGTCTGCAACGTTCTGTACACACCTGTTAGTTTTTCCACAGCTGGACAAGGTCAAGGTGGTCTGCAACGTTCTGTCCACACTTGTTAGTTTTTCCACAGCTGAACAAGGTCACAGAACGTTCTTCTTCAATATAGTAACTTTTCGAAGAATGAATGTTTAATTACAAAATCGTAAAGGTGTCTTCCTTCCTGTTTAGTGTTTTCTGTTATTAAAATCAATCATGGTTGATGATCTTTTGCATCAGTTGGTTTTTGTACTGTACTTTGTATATTAACACCTGTATGAAACAAAGAAAATAATTAG
>NW_013722443.1:0-312 GCF_000517525.1 Limulus polyphemus | reverse complement strand
TTTTGATTATTCTGAAAATCTAAGAAATAATTATTTGAAACCGAGGTAGTCGTCAGAGTTTTGAAACTTCTTAATCTACTTGATTTAAGACATTTTTATTTACACATGAAACATAATTATTTGAAACCGAGGGAGTGGTCAGAGTTTTGAAACTTCTTAATCTACTTGCTTTAAGACATTTTTATTTACACATGAAACATAATTATTTGAAACCGAGGGAGTGGTCAGAGTTTTGAAACTTCTTAATCTACTTGCTTTAAGACATTTTTATTTACACATGAAACATAATTATTTGAAACCGAGGGAGTGGTC
>NW_013722442.1:0-312 GCF_000517525.1 Limulus polyphemus | reverse complement strand
ATGTCGATGCTGTAAGTGTATAACAAATATGACTGTATTGTGTAGATAAAGGAACAACAATAGTAATAGTGTTTTAGAAGGAAATATAAAATAATGATACTCTGTTGATAGAACAATGATCAATATGATATAATGGAACAGTAGATATCGTAATGTTGTCTTTTGAGTTATCTTTTTTCGAGACCTCAACAACAGCTTTATAGCTAATATATTTTCTTTTAATGTCAGCGTAACGCGTTTGTAACTTTCATAGTTCTTGTTCAGGAGGTTATGACGTATTTATTCATGTTATAAAATAACACATTTTTATCT
>NW_013722441.1:0-312 GCF_000517525.1 Limulus polyphemus | reverse complement strand
AAACTAGATGGGGGGTCAAGTTTTTTACTAAGATCGACCTTAGTAAAGGTTATTGGCATATCCTGATGAAGACAGGATCTAAAGAGAAGAGAGCCTTCGTGACACCAGATGAATGCTATCAGTTCAAAGGGATGCCAGTTAGGTTATTCAACTCAACAACAACATTTAACCACATAGTAAAGAAGATGTTGCACAAAACCACTAACATAGAGCTTTATGTGAATGGCATTCTGATCCACATAGCCCGATGGAAAGACCACCTGAAGATTGTTTAGGTGAGTGAGGACAACAGGTCTGGCCATCTGACCATCT
>NW_013722440.1:0-312 GCF_000517525.1 Limulus polyphemus | reverse complement strand
AACTATTCATGCGTACATCAACCAACTTACATATGAAGTATTCATGTGTATGGCATGTAAGTTGGTTGACATGAATAGCTCACATGTAAGTTGGTTGACGTACACATGAATAGCTTTCATACATCAACCAACTTACATGTGAACTATTCATGCATACATCAACCAATTTACATGTGAACTATTCATGCCTACATAAACCAAGTTACATGTGAACTATTCATGCGTACGTCAACCAACTTACATATGAAGTATTGATGTGTACGTCAACCAACTTACATGTGAACTATTCATGTGTACGTCAACCAACTTATA
>NW_013722439.1:0-312 GCF_000517525.1 Limulus polyphemus | reverse complement strand
ACACACAAACAATGTACCACATATCTAATCAAATACATGCTCTCTCTTGCTTGCTTGGAACAAAACGTGGTTTTTAAATCGTGTAAAAAAAATACATTTGGATGAAACAAGTTAAAGTAATTGCACTCGAGAATTGATGGATCACAAGTCATTGTACACTAATGAAGTTATCTATAGTAATATTTAATGGATGGATCACAAGTCATTGTACCCTAATGAAGTTATCTACAGTAATATTTAATGGATGGATCACAAGTCATTGTACCCTAATGAAGTTATCTACAGTAATATTTAATGGATCACAAGTCATTG
>NW_013722438.1:0-312 GCF_000517525.1 Limulus polyphemus | reverse complement strand
TAAATATTGTGTGTGATTGAAAATTATCCAAGGGCCCTGTTTTAGTGCGGTTGTTAAAATATTGAAAATTATATTTGTGTTTAATATCAACATAATCACGCATTGTATTTCTCATTTTCTGATATTTCAATATTTCAACTATATCCTCAGCTTTAAATCAATGATTAATATTTTAATCGAAAATGAATTAAACAGACTTGTTATTAAACATGAAACCATTGTTTTTGGTATCTAAAAACCCGTCCATTTGCTTAGAAACTTTTTTATTAATATAGACATAACTGTCTGTAATAAGTAATTAATATTGAATGT
>NW_013722437.1:0-312 GCF_000517525.1 Limulus polyphemus | reverse complement strand
ATGTTAGCTATACTACAAGAAACAAATCACTGCTTCAGTGGCATTAACAACAAACACTGCGTCAGTGGCATTAACAACGAACACTGCGTCAGTGGCATTAACAACGAACACTGCTTCAGTGACATTAACAACAAAACGCTGCTTCAGTGACATTAACAACAAAACGCTGCTTCGATGACATTAACAACAAAACACTGCTTCAGTGATATTAACAACAAAATACTGCTTCAATGACACTAACAACAAACACTGCTTCCATGACATTAACAACTAAACACTGCTTTAGTGGCATTAACAACTAAACACTGCTTT
>NW_013722436.1:0-312 GCF_000517525.1 Limulus polyphemus | reverse complement strand
TTCACAACGATATACATATACATGGTAAATAAAAAACTTCTGATTAAAATTCACAAGGATATAAAAATGGTAAATAGAAAGTTCTGATTAAACATTCACATAGATATATATAAATATGATAAATAAAAACTTCTCATTAAATATTCATATCGATATATATGGTAAATAAAAACTTCTGACTAAACATTCACATCGATGTATATATATGGTAAATAAAACTTCTGATTAAACACTTACAATGATATATATATATATAATAAATAAAAACTTCTGATTAAACATTCATATCGATATATATATGGTAAATAAAAA
>NW_013722435.1:0-312 GCF_000517525.1 Limulus polyphemus | reverse complement strand
TTTTTAAAATGATATCATATTCTACACGGTATTGATCTCATGTAAACACAATCCTAGTGGCAGTTTTTAAAATGATATCATATTCTATACGGTATTGGTCTCATGTAAACAGAAACCTGGTGGCAGTTTTTAAAATGATATCATATTCTATACGGTATTGGTCTAATGTAAACAGAAACCTGGTGGCAGTTTTTAAAATGATATCATATTCTATACGGTATTGGTCTCATGTAAACAGAAACCTGGTGGCAGTTTTTAAAATGATATCATATTCTACACGGTATTGATCTCATGTAAACACAATCCTAGTGG
>NW_013722434.1:0-312 GCF_000517525.1 Limulus polyphemus | reverse complement strand
CTATCTAAACTACAGAACAAACCTGAGCTGTACTTCTTAATGTGATATCTATCTAAACTACAGAACAAACCTCAGATGTATTTCTTAATATGGTATCTATCTAAACTACAGAACAAACCCCAGCTGTATTTCTTAATATAATATCTATCTAAACTACAGAACAAACCTCAGCGGTATTTCTTAATGTGGTATCTATCTAAACTACAGAACAAACCTCAGCTGTATTTCTTAATATAGTATCTATCTAAACTACAGAACAAACCTCAGCTGTATTTCTTAATGTGGTATCTATCTAAACTACAGAACAAACCT
>NW_013722433.1:0-312 GCF_000517525.1 Limulus polyphemus | reverse complement strand
TACACTCAACACCTGTTAATGAACCTATTCTATATTAGATAACAAGTTTGATGTAACAAGTTTGATGATGAACCTATTCTATATTAAATAACAGGTGTTGAGTGCATAACAAGTTTGATGATGAACCTATTCTATATTAGATAACAGGTGTTGAGTGCATAACAAGTTTGATGATGAACCTATTCTATATTAGATAACAGGTGTTGAGTGCATAACAAGTTTGATGATGAACCTATTCTATATTAGATAACAGGTGTTGAGTGTATAACAAGTTTGATGATGAACCTATTCTATATTAGATAACAGGTGTTG
>NW_013722432.1:0-312 GCF_000517525.1 Limulus polyphemus | reverse complement strand
GTCCATGATTTTGGTGTTGGGTGCATGATATTGGTTGTGGGTCCATGATTTTGGTGTTGGGTGCATGATATTGGTTGTGGGTCCATAACTTTGGTTGTGGGTCCATGACTTTGGTTGTGGGTCCATAACTTTGGTTGTGGGTCCATGACTTTGCTTGTGGGTCCATAACTTTGGTTGTGGGTCCATGACTTTGCTTGTGGGTCCATACCTTTGCTTGTGGGTCCATAACTTTGCGTGTGGATCCATGACTTTGGTTGTGGGTCCATAACTTTGCTTGTGGGTCCATAACTTTGGTTGTGGGTCCATAACTTT
>NW_013722431.1:0-312 GCF_000517525.1 Limulus polyphemus | reverse complement strand
GGTAGCAGTATACGAAAAAATGACAGGGTCTTTACAATACTTCGGACACTACACCGTCCAAGGTTGGTTTCTAATGAATTTACGCGCAAAGCTACACGAGGACTATTTGCGCTAATTTAGCAGTGAAAGACTCAATGGAAGGCAGCTAGTCATCACCAATTCTTGGGCTACTTTTTTACCAACGAATAGTGGGATTACTTGTCATATTATAACGCCCCCACGGCTGAAAGGGCGAATATGTTTGTAGGGACAGGGATTCGAACCCGCGACCCGCAAATTGCGAGTCAAGCGCCCTAACCATCTAAGGTAAAT
>NW_013722430.1:0-312 GCF_000517525.1 Limulus polyphemus | reverse complement strand
GTTTTACAGTACTTTAGATGTGCATGTGTGTAATGTGTTTTACACTACTTTAAATGTGTATGTGTGTAAACTGTTTTACACTACTTTAATTGTGTATGTGTGTAAAGTGTTTTACACTACTTTAGATGTGCATGTTTGTAAACTGTTTTACAGTACTTTAGATGTGCATGTGTGTAAACTGGTTTTACAGTATTATAAATGTGTATGTGTGTAAACTGTTTTACACTACTTTAAATGTATATGTGTGTAAACTGTTTTAGAGTACTTTAATTGTGTATGTGTAAACTGTTTTACACTACTTTAAATGTGTAT
>NW_013722429.1:0-312 GCF_000517525.1 Limulus polyphemus | reverse complement strand
GATACAGACGTCTGGGTTTGGAGCTATCCTTATTAATAATAAGGATAATAATAATAAATCTTAATAATACTGGAGTGAGGATTCTTAGTACATAACCTACTGGAACAACATGTAAATCTTAATAATACTGGAGTGAGGATTCTTAGTACATAAACTACTGGAACAATATGCAAATCTTAATAATACTGAAGTGAGGATTCTTAGTACATAACCTACTGGAACAACCTTCAAATCTTAATAATACTGAAGTGAGGATTCTTAGTACATAAATTACTGGAACAACATGCAAATCTTAATAATACTGGAGTGAGG
>NW_013722428.1:0-312 GCF_000517525.1 Limulus polyphemus | reverse complement strand
ACCTTTTAATGGATGGAGACTGCGTAGTAACTTGTAAATACACCTTTTAATGGATGGAGACTGTGTAGTAACTTGTAAATACACCTTTTAATGGATGGAGACTGTGTAGTAACTTGTAAATACACCTGTTAATGGATGGAGACTGTGTAGTAACTTATAAATACACCTTTTAATGGATGGAGACTGTGTAGTAACTTGTAAATACACCTGTTAATGGATGGAGACTGTGTAGTAACTTATAAATACACCTTTTAATGGATGGAGACTGTGTAGTAACTTGTAAATACACCTGTTAATGGATGGAGACTGTGT
>NW_013722427.1:0-312 GCF_000517525.1 Limulus polyphemus | reverse complement strand
CGATCGTGTCTGTAACAGTTTTTCGTATATTTACTTGTGCGTGTGTGTGGATGAGGCTGTATCACGTCTACCATGGGAGAGTGTTGTCAAGTTAATGATCGTGTCTGTAACACTTTTCGTATATTTACTTGTGTGTGTGTGTGAATGAGGCTGTATCACGTCTACCATGGGAGAGTGTTGTTAAGTTAATGATCGTGTCTGTAACAGTTTTTCGTATATTTACTTGTGTGTGTGTGTGAATGAGGCTGTATCACGTCTACCATGGGAGAGTGTTGTTAAGTTAATGATCGTGTCTGTAACGCTTTTCGTATA
>NW_013722426.1:0-312 GCF_000517525.1 Limulus polyphemus | reverse complement strand
GTATCAGTAAACACTATCTACATCAGATTATTATATTATCGGTAAACATTATCTACATAAGATTATATGATGGAACGATAGATGATATCTGTATTCGTGAAGGAACGATAGATGATATCTGTATTCATGATGGAACGATAGATGCATGATGGAACGACAGATGATATTTGTATTCGTGATGGAACGATAGATGATACCTGTATTCATGAAGGAACGATAGATGATATTTGTATTCATGATGGAACGATAAATACAGATATCATCTATCGTTCATCATGAATACAGATATCATCCATGATGGAACGATAGATG
>NW_013722425.1:0-312 GCF_000517525.1 Limulus polyphemus | reverse complement strand
ATGGTTTGTTATAATAGTTTTTATTTTAATAAAGACCTGACATTCACCAGTGATAGCGTCATACATGGTTTGTTATAATATTTTTTATCTGAATAAAGACCTGACATTCACCAGCGAGAGCGCCCTACATGGTTTGTTATAATAGTTTTATTTTAATAAAGACCTGACATTCACCAGTGATAGCGTCATACGTGGTTTGTTACAACAGTTTTTTATCTGAATAAAGACCTGACATTCACCAGCGACAGCGCCCTACATGGTTTGTTATAATAGTTTTTATTTTAATAAAGACCTGACATTCACCAGCGATAG
>NW_013722424.1:0-312 GCF_000517525.1 Limulus polyphemus | reverse complement strand
ATAAACAAGCAATATGATGCATTGATGATTATATACTTGTAGTATTAAAATAGAATAAACAAGCAATATGATGCATTAATGATTATATGCTTGTAGTATTAAAATAGAATAAACAAGCAATATGGTACATTAATGAATGTATACTTGTAGTATTAAAATAGAATAAACAAGCAATATGATGCATTGATGATTATATACTTGTAATATTAAAATAGAATAAACAAGCAATATGATGCATTGATGATTATATACTTGTAGTATTAAAATAGAATAAACAAGCAATATGATGCATTGATGATTATATACTTGTAG
>NW_013722423.1:0-312 GCF_000517525.1 Limulus polyphemus | reverse complement strand
TGTACGATTATAGAATAAACAGAAGAAAAATATTTTTTCATTTAGAAGAATATATAGTACGAAGGTCACAGAATAGAGAGAATTTTTTTTATTACTGAGCAAAATGTGGCGAAATCGTACAATAGAAAAAGATTTAAAAATCTTCCAACTGAGAACACATAAAGTAATAAAACAGACAGAACAGATAGGGGGGGATCTACTCTCATCTATTTAATAAAACAAATAATAATGAAACAGAAAAGAACCAAAAGATTATAAATCATAGAATAACATTCTTTTTAAACTATTTTTTTACATGCTTATAATACAGTT
>NW_013722422.1:0-312 GCF_000517525.1 Limulus polyphemus | reverse complement strand
TGCTAATTTAATTGAACAAATAGACTAACATACAAAACTATAAGCTTTTCATTTACCATCTATTTACAAGGAATAACCATATCTTCTATCATTGATGTTTTACTAACACGCCTTCCCTTTACAGCCTCTCTGGCACTGGGCAGGAAGATTATTCGGCGCCTGCCCACTGAAAATGGGTTTTCTCTGGGTATTCCGCCCCCCCCCCCCACATGCAAATCAACATCTAAATGGGATCTATATATCCCAGCCCTGAAAAGGACAGTGTCCTGTTTGTAATTTTGCTTTTTCCTATTCTACTCTAAATCCAAATCA
>NW_013722421.1:0-312 GCF_000517525.1 Limulus polyphemus | reverse complement strand
GTTGCATATAAACATTCTTGGATTATATCTAGGGTTGAAGAATAAAATTGCGTATAAACGTTGTTGGATTATATCTAGGGTTGGAGAGTAAGATTGCGTATAAACGTTGTTGGATGATATCTTGGGTTGGAGAGTAAGATTGCGTATAAACGTTGTCGGATGATATCTTGGGTTGGAGAGTAAGATTGCGTATAAACGTTGTTGGATTATATCTAGGGTTGGAGAGTAAGATTGCGTGTAAACGTTGTTTGATGATATCTTGGGTTGGAGAGTAAGATTGCGTGTAAACGTTGTCGGATGATATCTTGGGTT
>NW_013722420.1:0-312 GCF_000517525.1 Limulus polyphemus | reverse complement strand
CGACGGTAGGGTCGACGTTACGTTACGTTAGGTTTCCGGTTCCCCGTACCGTACCGTACCGTAGGTTTTACGTTTAACGAAGTTACCCCTTACCCCTAATTAAGTACGTACTTAAGGGTTAAGGGTTAAAATTAAAATTAAGTTAAACGTTAAACTTAATTAATTAGTTTTTAGTTTTTTAAAACTAAAACTAATTAACTAACTAAACTAAACTAGTTGGGTTAGGTTAGTTTGGTTAGTACTACCCAACCTTACTTACTACTACTAATTTAATTTAATTAAGAAGTTTTTAGTTTTTCGACTAGTTGGGTG
>NW_013722419.1:0-312 GCF_000517525.1 Limulus polyphemus | reverse complement strand
AACCGTGTCATTACTATTTCTAAGACGCTCAATTTTTTTTCCACTAAGTAAACAGGCGTAAAATTACTACCGTATTTTTTGTCGCGTACAAATATAGATTAAGAACTTTAACTAAAAACAATACCTTCCATCCACACTCAAGATTTTTATCAATTTGGCGCTTATACAAGTAACTACTCATATCAGTACAAAGTGAGTAACCTAAGCCCTTAATATAAGCACGAAGGTCGTAACCTATTAATACGAAATAACTAATGGTATCATAAAAAGTTAGTAATTATACCGGTATGAACTAAGAAATCCTACCATATT
>NW_013722418.1:0-312 GCF_000517525.1 Limulus polyphemus | reverse complement strand
CACAATATAGAAGCGTCACTCTGCATGGTCTGAACAATAAAATATTACAGCAGAATTCCCAGCAACCCTGAGTTAACTGTAAGATAGAAATGTTGCCCTGCATAGCCTGTACAATAAAAAAGTCACAGCAGGGTTCCCAGCGACAGTGGGCCAAACACAATATAGAAGCGTCACTCTGCATGGTCTGAACAATAAAATATCACAGCAGAATTCCCAGCAACCCTGAGTTAAGTGTAAGATAGAAATGTTGCCCTGCATAGTCTGTATAATAAAAAAGGTCACTGCAGAGTTCCCAGCGACAGTGGAGCCAGA
>NW_013722417.1:0-312 GCF_000517525.1 Limulus polyphemus | reverse complement strand
GGTGGAACTGTGTGTTCCTATTGAAGTGGGTAGAACTATGTGCTTCTATTGAAGTTGGTAAAACTATGTGTTCCTATTGAAGTGGGTGGAACTATGTGTTCCTATTGAAGTGGGTGGAACTATGTGTTCCTATTGAAGTGGGTAGAACTATGTGCTTCTATTGAAGTTGGTAAAACTATGTGTTCCTATTGAAGTGGGTGGAACTATGTGTTCCTATTGAAGTGGGTGGAACTATGTGTTCCTATTGAAGTGGGTGGAACTATGTGTTCCTATTGAAGTGGGTAGAACTATGTGTTGCTATTGAAGTGGGTA
>NW_013722416.1:0-312 GCF_000517525.1 Limulus polyphemus | reverse complement strand
TTTTTGGTATATATAACATAATAGGATATGTTTATCACTCTCTGAAGTATTAATAGTGATGTATGCCACCTGTATACTTGATTTGTCTCGAAAACTATTGGCATATTTAGATTTTTCAACTTAGTGTACATCATAAAGTCTATTTTTTATATCCTTATGCATAACTCTGTAAGTAGGTATGTTTGTTTTTATTTTTAAGTAAAAGTGTGTTACCACAAAAATCTCGTATTCAGGTCTTTCCCATTTCCAATTGACTTTATAATACGAATATATTGTAGTAAATACGTTTCAAGTTATTGGTATATTTATTAC
>NW_013722415.1:0-312 GCF_000517525.1 Limulus polyphemus | reverse complement strand
CGTCACCGAAACGAGAAAACTACCCATACATTCTATGCAACAAGTCTACTTTAGTTTGAAATTCAGTCGAATATAAATCAGAATAATTTTCTGGATCGTTGTTCGATTATCGAGGATGCGATTTAAATCAGCCCTAACGTACTTACATCTGACTTACCCATATTTTATCTTGCATGCGTGCACGTGGAACAGTAGAAAATCAAGAAAATGGTCCTTTGAGTTAGCTAAGGGACCGTTTCGTAGTCGCTTAATATATGTATTTTGGTACCAAATATGGTTTTGTAATATTTACCAATATGGATTATTAACGAG
>NW_013722414.1:0-312 GCF_000517525.1 Limulus polyphemus | reverse complement strand
GTGCAGGGACAGGGATTTCAGTAGTGCGTTCAGCTATTGATCTAAGATGTTCACGAAATCGCTCACTTAGCATACATAGAAAAACTATCATTGTATGAACGAGAACAGGTCTATATTATTATTAAACGAAAATCCCATTATATTCTTTGATCCATTTAATAAAATACGATGGAGAATTTCCATCTTAGCTTCGACGAACTTCTAAAGTGTCTGATCAAAATGTATCTTATTTACTGAGATGCGATGGCGGGTGGTTTAAGGTAACACAGCTTTTCCAGATTCTCTCTCTCTCTCTCTTACCTGATTCAATAG
>NW_013722413.1:0-312 GCF_000517525.1 Limulus polyphemus | reverse complement strand
CAAGACAAACCACAAATTTTACCTCCAGGACCATACCGACCAGGAAATAACCAAGACAAACCACAAATTTTACCTCCAGGACCATACCGACCAGGAAATAACCAAGACAAACCACAAATTTTACCTCCAGGACCATACCGACCAGGAAATAATCAAGACAAACCACAAATTTTACCTCCAGGACCATACCGACCAGGAAATAACCAAGACAAACCACAAATTTTACCTCCAGGACCATACAGACCAGGAAATAACCACCAAGACAAACCACAAATTTTACCACCAGGACCATACCGACCAGGAAATAACCAA
>NW_013722412.1:0-312 GCF_000517525.1 Limulus polyphemus | reverse complement strand
TTTTATTTTTAATCTGTATATCTTCGAAAAAATACAAGGAAAATGCATGAAAGCAGGTATTTATTACATTTAACATAAATTGGACTTTTAAATATATCTCCACGTTTTATTCACTGAGATGTAAACAACCAAAAGAAAAACCATAAGTCCACACACAACAAAAAAAGCAAGACTTTCAAAGGACAATGAAGGATGTTAGTAACACATAATAGCACAAAACAGCAATATATTAACTTCAGAAACAACAATCACAGAGTTAATAATGTTGCAACATTAGAAATTTTAAGTGTTGATGAATCTGTATTGTTAAGA
>NW_013722411.1:0-312 GCF_000517525.1 Limulus polyphemus | reverse complement strand
TGTTAACAAGATACGTTTAACTCAGTAATTAGTATAACATTGACTCAATTAAGGACTATAACCACCTACGAGGTCTGTTAACTAGGTACGTTTAACACAGTAATTAGTATAACATTGACTCAATTAAGGACTATAACCACCTACCAGGTCTGTTAACTAGGTACGTTTAATTCAGTAGTTATAGAGTAACACTGACTCAGTTGAGGACTATGTCTACCTACCGGGTCTGTTAACTAGGTACGTTTAATTCAGTAGTTATAGAGTAACACTGACTCAGTTGAGGACTATAACCACCTACCGGGTCTGTTAACA
>NW_013722410.1:0-312 GCF_000517525.1 Limulus polyphemus | reverse complement strand
GGTGGTAGACAAGTTGCTGTAGTAAACAAACACTGACACTATAGCAATGATACAAGAGGGAGCCAATCAGCATGGTGGTAGACAAGTTGCTGTAGTAAACAAACACTGACACTATAGCAATGATACAAGAGGAGCCACTCAGCATGGTGGTAGACAAGTTGCTGTAGTAAACAAACACTGACACTGTAGCAATGATACAAGAGGAGCCAAAACCGAAAAAATAAAGCAATAATTGATGTTTTAACTTAAAAAATAAACGTTTATTAGAAAGTTATTCACCGGTTTAACACACGACATATAATATTTAACATC
>NW_013722409.1:0-312 GCF_000517525.1 Limulus polyphemus | reverse complement strand
AAATCAATATATTTTAGTTTCAGGTCGTGTTGGTATAGAAATATCAAATCAATATATTTTAGTTTCAGGTCGTGTTGTATAGAACTATCAAATCAGTATATTTTATCTTCAGGTCGTTTTCTATAGAAATATCAAATCAATATATTTTAGTTTCAGGTCGTGTTGTATAGAACTATCAAATCAGTATATTTTATTCTTCAAGTCGTTTTATATAGAAATATCAAATCAATATATTTTATCTTCAGGTCGTGTGGTATAGAAATATCAAATCAATATATTTTATCTTCAGGTCGTGTTGTATAGAAATATCTT
>NW_013722408.1:0-312 GCF_000517525.1 Limulus polyphemus | reverse complement strand
TTATATCTTCTTCATTCAATATCACGACATAAACAGACAGTATAGATAACACTGTAACTATATTTATACCTTCTTCATTCAATATCACGACATAAACAGACAGTATAGATAGCACTGTAATTATATTTATACCTTCTTCATTCAATATCACGACATAAACGGACAGTATAGATAGCACTGTAATTATATTTATATCTTCTTCATTCAATCTCACGACATAAACAGACAGTATAGATAACACTAATTATACTTATATCTTCTTCATTCAACACCACGACATAAACAGACAGTATAGATAACACTGTAATTATA
>NW_013722407.1:0-312 GCF_000517525.1 Limulus polyphemus | reverse complement strand
AACTAAAACAGTTAGCTAACGGTTAAAAGCGAGTAGAGATATAAACTAAAACAGTTAGCTACCGGTTAGAAGCGAGTACAGATATAAACTAAAACAGTTAGCTACCGGTGAGAAGCGAGTACAGATATAAACTAAAACAGTTAGCTACCGGTTAGAAGCGAATACACATATAAACTAAAAGTTAGCTACCGGTTAGAAGCGAGTACAGATATAAACTAAAACAGTTAGCTAACGGTTAAAAGCGAGTAGAGATATAAACTAAAACAGTTAGCTACCGGTTAGAAGCGAGTACAGATATAAACTAAAACAGTT
>NW_013722406.1:0-312 GCF_000517525.1 Limulus polyphemus | reverse complement strand
ATATATATATATATGGTATATAACAACTTCTGAGTAAACATTTTCATATGTATATGGTAAATAAAACTTCTGATTAAACTTTCACATCGATATATATATATATGGCAAATATAAACCACTGTTTAAAAATTCACATCGACATATATATATATGGTATATAAGAACTTCTGTTTAAAAATTCACATCCAACATATATATATATGGTAAAAAAACTCCTGATTAAACATTCACATCGATATATATATGGTAAATAAAAACTTTGATTAAACATTCACATCGATATATATATATATATGGTTAATAATAACTTCT
>NW_013722405.1:0-312 GCF_000517525.1 Limulus polyphemus | reverse complement strand
GAAAACGTTTTACGTATCTATTAAACATTTGAAACGCATATGTGGGTATCTTATAGCTTAATAAAAGTATATAAACTTGTTTGTTTTAGAACAAAAATACATAATGTTCTGTCTGCATTCTGTCCACTGTAAAAAACCGACAGCCGGATTTTAGCGTTCTAACTCCGTAAACTTACCGCTGACTCTCTGGGGAGCGTATATGAAAGATAGTTGCTAATAATAATAGTATTTTAATTGAATATTTATAACTTTAAATACTTATTGTAGAAATATTTTTTTATCTCCACTGTCCTAATTATGAGCCAACAGACC
>NW_013722404.1:0-312 GCF_000517525.1 Limulus polyphemus | reverse complement strand
ATCTAGGTGGTTCCTTCCAAACCTATGCTTGGTGTGTCAATGGAAGCAGTGAAGTTCCCAAACCAATAGAAGGTGCAGATCTAGGTGTTGACGCACCAAGCATAGGTTCTGAAGGAACTGGTAGCAGTGAAGTTTCCAAACCAATAGAAGGTGCAGATCTAGGTGTTGACGCACCAAGCATAAGTTTGGAAGGAACTGGTAGCAGTGAAGTCCCTAAACCAATAGAAGGTGCAGTTCTAACTGTAAACGCACCAAGCATAGGTTTGGAAGGAATTGGTAGCAGTGAAGTCCCTAAACCAATAGAAGGTGCAG
>NW_013722403.1:0-312 GCF_000517525.1 Limulus polyphemus | reverse complement strand
TTTATAGTGATGTGTAACCACCTGTTGTACATTAATATAGTTTATTTATAGTGATGTCTAACCACCTGTTGTACATTAATGTACTTTAGTTATAGTGGTGTGTAACCACCTGTTGTACATTAATATAGTTTAGTTATAGTGATGTGTAACCACCTGTTGTACATTAATATAGTTTATTTATAGTGACATGTAACCACCTGTTGTACATTAATGTACTTTAGTTATAGTGATGTGTAACCACCTGTTGTACATTAATGTAGTTTAGTTATAGTGACATGTAACCACCTGTTGTACATTAATGTAGTTTAGTTA
>NW_013722402.1:0-312 GCF_000517525.1 Limulus polyphemus | reverse complement strand
CAACTAGAGAAGATGTACTGTTTCTTGTCGACTAGAAAAGATGGACTGTTTCTTGTCTACTAGAGAAGATGTACTGTTTCTTGTCCACTAGAGAAGATGGTATGTTTCTTGTCCACTAGAGAAGATGGTATGTTTCTTGTCCACTAGAGAAGATGTACTGTTTCTTGTCCACTAGAGAAGATGGGCTGTTTCTTTTCGACTATAGAAGATGGTATGTTTCTTGTCCACTAGAGAAGATGGACTGTTTCTTGTCCACTAGAGAAAATGGTATGTTTCTTTTCGATTAGAGAAGATGGACTGTTTCTTTTCGAC
>NW_013722401.1:0-312 GCF_000517525.1 Limulus polyphemus | reverse complement strand
TGCACAACAAACAAACAAACAAAAGTAAGAATATTATTTAATTCAACAGGCTTACAATATGCACAACAAACAACCAAACAAAAGTAAGAATATTCTTAAATTCAGCAGGCTTACAATATGCACAACAAACAAAGAAACAAAGGTAATAATATTCTTTAATTCAGCAGGCTTACAATATGCACAACAAACAAAGGTAAGAATATTCTTTAATTCAGTAGGTTTACAATATGCACAACAAACAAACAAATAAAGGTAAGAATATTCTTTAATTCAGTAGGTTTACAATATGCACAACAAACAAACAAACAAAAG
>NW_013722400.1:0-312 GCF_000517525.1 Limulus polyphemus | reverse complement strand
GTCAGGGACAAAGCGGTAGAGAAGCGCAGATCAGGAAAAGATTACAAGGAAATTAAAAAGTTGCTGATTATCCCTTTGAGTACAGTGAAGTCCATCATTAAATGGAATGTGCATCATACCACTCTGTCACTACACAGATCAAGCCAACCTTCCAAACTAAGCAGCCGGACAAGCAGGAAACTGGTTCGGGATGCCACTGTGAAGCCAACAGTGACTTTGAAAAACTTTCAAAGTTCCAAGTCTGAGATGGGAGTCAGTGTTCTTACAGCGACAATAACCCAGTCCCTACACAAAGCTGTCCTATACGGGCAA
>NW_013722399.1:0-312 GCF_000517525.1 Limulus polyphemus | reverse complement strand
AAAACTTCTGATTACACATATGCAACGATATATATATGGTAAATAAAAACTTCTGATTAAACATTTAGAAAGATATACATATACATGGAAACTATAACTGCTGATTAAACGTTCACATCGATATATATATGGTAAATAAAAACTTCGGATTAAACATTCATATCGATATATAATGGTAAAAAAAAATTCTGATAAAAAATTCACAACGATATATAAAATGGTAGATAAAAATTTGTGATTAAAAATTCACATATATATATGGTAAATAAAAATTTCTGATTAATCATTCTCAACGATATACATATACACTGA
>NW_013722398.1:0-312 GCF_000517525.1 Limulus polyphemus | reverse complement strand
GGATCATTTAACTAGTGAGTTTGTTTGTTAAACATGAACAAGTACTGGTCAGCAACTATTATAACTCATCTTCACCACTATAATCAAACAGATTCAGCTATTTCAGAAATTTCTAAATTGTTTTACACGAATTTCATTTGTTTGGTGTTGTGTGCTTAGTGACTGTGTGTTATTTTTCAAATTACTAATTCTTGTTCAGTTTTCAAAGATGGTTGAAAATAATCACATCTTTTGACTCGACAGATCTAATTTTACTGTCAATGGAGGTGTTTTTTGGTGAAGAAGAGTATAACACAAGGAAACGTTATAAAT
>NW_013722397.1:0-312 GCF_000517525.1 Limulus polyphemus | reverse complement strand
ACAGTACACAGTATTGTTAAATCGTGTGTCTTCAAATTGACAGTACAAAGTATTGTTAAATATTGTGTCTAGTTATTGACAGTACACAGTATTGTTAAATCTGGTTTATTCTTATTGGCAGTACACAGTATCGTTAAATCGTGTGTCTTCTTATTGACAGTACAAATTATTGTTAAATATTGTGTCTACTTATTGACAGTACACATTATTTTTAAATCTGGTTTATTCTTATTGGCATTACACAGTATCGTTAAATCTTGTGTCTTCTTATTCAGAGTACACAGTATCGTTAAATCTCGTGTCTTCTTATTG
>NW_013722396.1:0-312 GCF_000517525.1 Limulus polyphemus | reverse complement strand
CAACATAAGGTGTATATCATAGAATATCCAAACAGTACCAACATAAGGCGTATATCATAGAATATCCAAACAGTACCAACATAAGGCGTATATCATACAATATCCAAACAGTACCAACATAAGGCGTATATCATACAATATCCAAACAGTACCAACATAAGGTGTATATCATAGAATATCCAAACAGTACCAACATAAGGCGTATATCATAGAATATTCAAACAGTACCAACATAAGGTGTATGTCATAGAATATCTAAACAGTACCAACATAAGGTGTATATCATAGAATATCCAAACAGTACCAACATAA
>NW_013722395.1:0-312 GCF_000517525.1 Limulus polyphemus | reverse complement strand
TACCACTTGAAACTGTTTTAGTACAGTTTGTAAGCAAATAAAATTATCACAAATCTACCACTTGAAGCTTTTTCAGTAGAGTTTGTAAGCAAGTAAAATTATCACAGATCTACCACTTGAAGCTGTTTTAGTGGAGCTGGAAGCAAGTAAAATTATCATAAATCTACCACTTGAAATTGGTTTAGTAGAGTTTGTAAACAAGTAAAATTATTATAAACCTACCACTGGAAGCTGTTTCAGTAGACTTTGTAAGTAAGTAAAATTATAATAAATCAACCACTTGAAACTGTTTTAGTACAGTTGTAAGCAAGT
>NW_013722394.1:0-312 GCF_000517525.1 Limulus polyphemus | reverse complement strand
GTCTTAAGGGAACTGAATTTTGTAAGAATCACATCTTAAAAATTATCTGTCTTAAGAGAACTGAATTTTACAAAAAATCACATCTTAAAAGCTACCTGTCTTAAAGGAACTGAATTTTACAAGAATCACATCTTAAAAACTACCTGTCTTAAGGGAATTGAATTTTAAAAAAATCACATCTTAAAAATTACCTGTCTTAAGGGAACTGAATTTTGTAAGAATCACATCTTAAAAATTATCTGTCTTAAGAGAACTGAATTTTACAAAAAATCACATCTTAAAAGCTACCTGTCTTAAAGGAACTGAATTTTA
>NW_013722393.1:0-312 GCF_000517525.1 Limulus polyphemus | reverse complement strand
GTGTGAAAAGGTTAGAGACCCGAAGCCGTTAGAATAAATAATTATAATTGTGTGTTACAATCTGCACTTGTTCTAGAATAAAAACATGGATTCTTCATATTATTTCACCTTTTCATTTTACTGTCTGTACACTGATGATTTTACTACAGTAAGTGTTAGGTTAGAGAAAATGTGAGATAAATTAAAATGTTTTACAGAAAAAAAAATTTAGATATTAATTTAGGAGCTTTTACATGTTGTGCAAATTAAATATAAAAACAATTGATATTCATTTAGGAGATTTTACAGGTTGTGCAAATTAAATATAAAAAA
>NW_013722392.1:0-312 GCF_000517525.1 Limulus polyphemus | reverse complement strand
CATATAACTAACAATACTGTAGTAGATATAACTAACGACACTGTTGTACATATAACTAACAACACTGTAGTAGATATAACTAATAACACTGTGGTACATATAACTAATAACACTGTGGTAGATATAACTAACAACACTGTGGTACATATAACTAACAACACTGGAGTAGTCATAAGTAACAACACTGGAGTAGTCATAAGTAACAACACTGGAGTAGTCATAACTAACAACACTGTGGTACATATAATTAACAATACTGTGGTACATATAACTAACAACACTGTGGTACATATAACTAATAACACTGTGGTA
>NW_013722391.1:0-312 GCF_000517525.1 Limulus polyphemus | reverse complement strand
CTGAGGACTTGTTGAAACTACTATCCTTGTTAGACAATGTGGGACTTGAATGTAACTGAGGACTTGTACCAGGTTAGTAGTTTCATTACATTCAAGTCCCACATTGTCTACTGAGGACTTGTACAAAGTTAGTAGTTTCATTACATTCAAGTCCCACATTATTTACTGAGGACTTGTACAAGGATAGTAGTTTCATTACATTCAAGTCCCACGTTATCTATTGAGGACTTGTACATGGATAGTAGTTTCATTACATTCAAGTCCCACATTGTCTACTGAGGACTTGTACCAGGTTAGTAGTTTCATTACATT
>NW_013722390.1:0-312 GCF_000517525.1 Limulus polyphemus | reverse complement strand
AGCATTTGAGGAGCAAGAGGCCAGATATTTCCCTAGGGAAACTTTTAATCGGAATAAGTTTGATGCAAGCAAACTATGTAGTCTCACGTAACCTTCCAATTCAAAGAAGCTGTGCCACTGGGGGGCGCTGGCATTGGTACGGTAAATGTATGAATTTAGCTTTGCTGTATCTTGCTACGTAGCATCGTACATGCTTATTTCTGTATCCGAGTTTTAACAGTCAAAAAAAAAAAAGAGATGCAAAGCAAATCAGTTTAATTTAATATAAGAGGATCCATGAAATGTGTTGTTTCATTTATTTTTAAAATTCCC
>NW_013722389.1:0-312 GCF_000517525.1 Limulus polyphemus | reverse complement strand
AACCAGTCACTTCAAACACCAACAACACTACCGGGTAAACATGTTTAACCAGTCACTTCAAATAATCAACAATACTATTAGGTAAAACATGTTTAACCAGTCACTTCAAACAATCAACAACACTACCTGGTAAAACATGTTTAACCAGTCACTTCAAACACCAACAATATTACCGGGTAAAACATGTTTAACCAGTCACTTCAAACATCAACAACACTACTGGGTAAAATATTTTAACCAGTCACTTCAAATAACCAATAAAATTACCGGGTAAAACATGTTTAACCAGTCACTTCAAATAACCAACAACAC
>NW_013722388.1:0-312 GCF_000517525.1 Limulus polyphemus | reverse complement strand
ACAGCAACAGTCCCGTATCGCAACTCCCAAACTCAAGACAACATGAACGTGCCTGTGACCAACCCTTACATGGTGCCCCAGCTTTCTCATCCTACCTCCTTCGCCAGTCAGTACTGCAACGGCGCTGACCTCTCACACTACGGTGATCATGTGCGTCAAACCGCAACCGGATGGTACGGCGCATCCCCAGACCCGCGCTTCGCAAGTGAGTGTTAGTATTTCACTTTTTGTTTTTCATTTTTCATATTTATTTAAGAAAAATACATTGGTCAGCGAAAATAGCTTATGTTTTGAGCAAACCTTAATTTTTTT
>NW_013722387.1:0-312 GCF_000517525.1 Limulus polyphemus | reverse complement strand
TAAGAATGGAGACTATTTCATTTAACTAAATGTTTTATTTTGATATACAAGTTGTTCGGGATTTCTCATAAAAAAAAAAGCAACATTAATTTCTTGATGACCTTATATTTTGTACACAAAAAGTCAGTTTTTTTTAATGAAGTATTATTACTAAAGATTTGTCCATGAATAAATCAAGTATTTGTTTTAAATAGTCCGTGTGCAAAGTGATTTTCATATTAAGATTAAAAATACTTTTTTTTTTCTGAAATTTGATTTGTGTATTTTCTAAAACCTCCTAAATACATTTCAACTGTTTCTTTTCACTAAAAC
>NW_013722386.1:0-312 GCF_000517525.1 Limulus polyphemus | reverse complement strand
AAATGTGCGCCTACGTTTTTTCAAGTAAGTGACGATTGAACACTCATGACATATAGCTAGCCCTCAGTGGCTCAGCGTTAAACCTAAAGAGAATTGGGTTTCGATACAGATAGTACGTTGTGTAGCTTTGTGCTTAACAACCACCAAACAATGACGCATATCTGTTTATTTCATTTTTGTCGTGGAAGGGAATCGCGGATCGGAATTGTTTGAGAACCACTCAACTAGATTATAAAAAGCTTTTAAAATACAATACTGAAATTATTGTATTGTTTTGAGAAGGAAACATTCATAATAAGACACCTTTTTTTT
>NW_013722385.1:0-312 GCF_000517525.1 Limulus polyphemus | reverse complement strand
TGTTTGTGTCTACACATTCTTCAATATTTCAGAATGAGATGATCTTAAACAGACAATATTGAAGAATGTGTAGATACAAACATAATTAGATGATCTTAAACAGACAATATTGAAGAATGTGTAAACACAAACATAATTAGATGATCTTAAACAGACAATATTGAAGAATGTGTAGACTATTCTTCAATATTGTCTGTTTAAGATCATCTAATTATGTTTGTGTCTACACATTCTTCAATATTGTTTGTTTAAGATCATCTCATTCTGTTTGTGTCTACACATTCTTCAATATTGTCTGTTTAAGATCATCTC
>NW_013722384.1:0-312 GCF_000517525.1 Limulus polyphemus | reverse complement strand
GTTAGTATTAGTGTCTTACTAACGTGTGTACCAGTGTGAATAGTGTCTCACACTGGTACACACGTTAGTATCAGTGTCTCACACTGGTACATACGTTAGTATCAGTGTCTCACACTGGTACATACGTTAGTATCAGTGTCTCACACTGGTACATACGTTAGTATCAGTGTCTCACACTGGTACATATGTTAGTATCAGTGTCTCACACTTTGTACACACGTTAGTATCAGTGTCTCACACTTTGTACACACGTTAGTATCAGTGTCTCACACTTTGTACACACGTTAGTATCAGTGTCTCACACTTTGTACA
>NW_013722383.1:0-312 GCF_000517525.1 Limulus polyphemus | reverse complement strand
AATATATATATATATATATATATATATATATATTACACAGTAGGATGTTTTAAGTTGTGAATCTAAGTATTACACATAGCATTCCTTAATTTCTGAATCTATATATTACACAGTAGGATTCCTTAAATTGTGAATCTACATATTCAATAATATAATTCTTTAACGATTGAACCTACATACTACACATTAGGATTCCTTATTTTAAGATTATGATTTTCTCTTGACTTTGATTTCAATCCCAAAGGTTCTTTAATTGGCTGTATTCACTAAGTGAAAACAAAACTATTGTTTTTCTAAACTTACTTTCTTACA
>NW_013722382.1:0-312 GCF_000517525.1 Limulus polyphemus | reverse complement strand
AGGTATATAGTTTATTACAACCTGAACTTTATATTGTAAAGCAGGTATATAGTTTATTACAACCTTAACTTTATAGAGTAAAGCAGGTACATAGTTTATTACAACCTTAACTTTATGAAGTAAAGCAGGTACATAGTTTATTACAACCTGAACTTTATAGAGTACAGCAGGTAAATATTTTATTACAACCTTAACTTTATAGAGTAAAGCAGGTAACATAGTTTATTACAACCTGTGTTTATGAAGTAAAGCAGGTACATACTTTATTACAACCAGTGTTTATGAAGTAAAGCAGGTACATACTTTATTACA
>NW_013722381.1:0-312 GCF_000517525.1 Limulus polyphemus | reverse complement strand
AGGAGAGTTAATATATATTTTAGTTCATTCTTTACAGAGGAGAGTTTAATATATATTTTAGTTCATTCTTTACAGAGGAGAGTTTCGATATATTTTGGTTCATTCTTTACAAAGGAGAGTTAATATATATTTTGGTTCATTCTTTACAGAGGATAGTTTCGATATATTTTAGTTCATTCTTTACAGAGGAGAGTTTAGATATATTTTAGTTCATTCTTTACAAAGGAGAGTTTAGATATATTTTAGTTCATCTTTACAGAGGAGAGTTAATATATATTTTAGTTAATTCGTTACAGAGGAGAGTTAATATAT
>NW_013722380.1:0-312 GCF_000517525.1 Limulus polyphemus | reverse complement strand
GTCACATTTATTGGAGATAGCAAAAGGTCATTCATAAGTATTTGTTTGAGACACCAATATATATGATCTATCATTGTTTACTGAAGACATGAACTTATTACTCATTAACTTTCATTAAACATATCTTGGAGATAAGATATCAATCATCCTGAATGCTTAGGGATGAATATCATTTAACAATATACTAGTAGAAAAAGTTTCTGCTGATTCATGTGTTCTGATTATACAAGTCCATGACTGTTTCAGTAGTAGAGAATGTTTCTGTAGATTCATATGTTCTGATTATTACAAATCCATCACTGTTTCAGTAGT
>NW_013722379.1:0-312 GCF_000517525.1 Limulus polyphemus | reverse complement strand
GAATGGGTAGGTTACGTAATTTATACAGTTTCTGTAATCAAGTTTATAATATTTCAAAATGCAAAAAAAATTAAAATATTTATGTGTGCCTCCCGTGGCCTAGTACTAGGTCAACATCAACACTAGATTGTCCTTTGTGTATCTTTGCAGGAAAATTCTAAAACAAATAGCAAAACTTTTCATCCTCCCCTCTTATTCTAAGGTTCATATAGCACGGGTTACTTATGAATTTGGAGTTTGTCTCGAATATTTGCGAAAACCTCTATCTGCGTCAGCCGTCCATAATTATAACTGATGAACTAGACTCATTAG
>NW_013722378.1:0-312 GCF_000517525.1 Limulus polyphemus | reverse complement strand
GGAGTAAAAATATACTACTATCTATAAACTGTCTAACAACAATAGGAAGGGAGTAAAAATATACTACTATCTATAAACTGTCTAACAACAGTAGAAAAGGAATAAAAATATACTACTATCTATAAACAGTAGGAAAGGAGTGAAAAAATAATATGGCTATTTGATATTACCAGGAGTAAAATGTAAATAAACTGTTTTCTATGCGTGGTGGGAAAATAATAGTAGGAAAGAAGTAAGTAAATAAACTATTTTCTATGTAGTGCATGGTACTAACAGTAGGAAATAAATAAATCATTGGTGTTCTAGGTACCG
>NW_013722377.1:0-312 GCF_000517525.1 Limulus polyphemus | reverse complement strand
CTTCATTGTATTGACAGACACTATTTAATAAACTCTATTGTTATATTTTAATCACAAGTACAGGACATCTGTAAAACATTTCATTGTATTGACAGACACTATTTAATAAACTCTATTGTTATATTTTAATCACAAGTACAGGACATCTGTAAAACATTTCATTGTATTGACAGACACTATTTAATAAACTCTATCGTTACATTTTAATCACAAGTACAGGACATCTGTAAAACATTTCATTGTATTGACAGACATTATTTAATAAACTCTATCGTTACATTTTAATCACAAGTACAGGACATCTGTAAAACA
>NW_013722376.1:0-312 GCF_000517525.1 Limulus polyphemus | reverse complement strand
AGCTGGTTTCCTTCTTTTTTTGGTCTTCTCGTTATCAGCCTGAAAGTTTAATTTTCCTTCCTTCATATGCTCGCTCCAGCGATCATTGATTGGATCGTTCTTTGGTATGTTGAAAGATATGCTTCGTGATTAAATCCCTGGTGGGCAACAGAGAAAGATGGAGATCGCTATGCCTTTTGTTAAAGGAAACCAATACCTTCCTTGAAGTTCTCTAACAGGTCCTCTTCGTTCATTTTCTTCTGTTGGCTTCCCATTCTTCTATTTCTGCGTTTAAACTAATTTTAAATGTTATATATATATATATATATATAT
>NW_013722375.1:0-312 GCF_000517525.1 Limulus polyphemus | reverse complement strand
AATTTAAATCAGTAATCTAATACCTGAAAAAGTTTTCACTACTTTAAGTGAGTAATCTAATACCTGAAGTATATTTTCACTACTTTAATGAGTAATCTAATACCTGAAGTATATTTTCACTACTTTAAGTGAGTAATCTAATACCTGAAAAAGTTTTCACTACTTTAAGTGAGTAATCTAATACCTGAAGTATATTTTCACTACTTTAAGTGAGTAATCTAATACCTGAAGTATATTTTCACTACTTCACGTGAGTAATCTAATACCTGAAGTATATTTTCACTACTTCACGTGAGTAATCTAATACCTGAA
>NW_013722374.1:0-312 GCF_000517525.1 Limulus polyphemus | reverse complement strand
ATTACACCTTTCTCTACTCCTCTGTAACAAACTTAAAACAAGATATCAGTATTAATTACATCTTTCTCCACTGCTATATAACAAACTTAAAACAAGATATCAGTATTAATTACACCTTTCTCCACTGCTATATAACAAACTTAAAACAATATATCAGTATTAATTACACCTTTCTCCACTCCTCTGTAACAAACTTAAAACAATATATCAGTATTAATTACACCTTTCTCCACTCCTCTGTAACAAACTTAAAACAATATATCAGTATTAATTACACCTTTGTCCACTGTTCTGTTACATATTTAAAACAAT
>NW_013722373.1:0-312 GCF_000517525.1 Limulus polyphemus | reverse complement strand
GATTATAACCATTGATCTGGTTGTATGTTTATGTAGGTAGCTTGATTTGATCAGTAGTTGATGATAACCATTGATCTGGTTGTATGTTTATTTAGGTAGCTTGATTTGATCAGATGTTGAGGATAACCATTGATCTGGTTATATGTTTATGTAGATAGCTTGATTTGATCTGATGTTGATGATAACCATTGATCTGGTTGTATGTTTATTAGGTAGCTTGATTTGATCAGAAGTTGATGATAACCATTGATCTGGTTGTGTGTATGTAGGTAGCTTGATTTGATCAGAAGTTGATGATAACCATTGATCTGG
>NW_013722372.1:0-312 GCF_000517525.1 Limulus polyphemus | reverse complement strand
TTGCTTGTTTTGAACCTTACATTGCTTGTTTTTGAAACCTACATTGCTTGTTTTGAACCTTACATTGCTTGTTTTTGACCCTTACATTGCTTGTTTTGAACCTTACATTGCTTGTTTTTGACCCTTACATTGCTTCAAAACCAAAACAAGCAATGTAAGGTTCAAAACAAGCAATGTAAGGTTTTGCTTGTTTTGAACCTTACATTGCTTGTTTTTGAAACCTACATTGCTTGTTTTGAACCTTACATTGCTTGTTTTTGACCCTTACATTGCTTGTTTTGAACCTTACATTGCTTGTTTTTGACCCTTACA
>NW_013722371.1:0-312 GCF_000517525.1 Limulus polyphemus | reverse complement strand
ATCTTGTTGATTTAAGTGTAACTGTAGTGGTTCTAGTTATTTATCTTGTTGATTTAAGTGTAACTGTAGTGGTTCTAGTTATTTATCTTGTTGATTAAAGTGTAACTATAGTGGTTCTAGTTATTTATCTTGTTGATTTAAGTGTAACTGTAGTGGTTCTAGTTATTTATCTTGTTGATTAAAGTGTAACTGTAGTGGTTCTAGTTATTTATCTTGTTGATTTAAGTGTAACTATAGTGGTTCTAATTATTTATCTTGTTGATTTAAGTGTAACTGTAGTGGTTCTAGTTATTTATCTTGTTGATTAAAGTG
>NW_013722370.1:0-312 GCF_000517525.1 Limulus polyphemus | reverse complement strand
TTAAAAAGCTGGTTCACTTCTAGTATTGTTTTAAAATTTGCACCTAAAGCAACATATACTCGCTGTTGATTTTGAACTGATAGAATAGAGGGAAGGCAGCTATTCACATACTCCAACTGTTAACTCATGGGCTACTTTTGTCTGATTGAATAGTGATATTTGACTGTCACTCTTTGTTATGAAGCTAGGTGTAGGCAACATCGGTTGTTGTTGGGAGAGGTGAGAAAGCGGAAACTTTTTGGTCAGTCCCTAAGTGAATTAGAGAGGGTTACAGCACCAAGGCGTTAGGCAATTACTGGAGGGATCGACCGT
>NW_013722369.1:0-312 GCF_000517525.1 Limulus polyphemus | reverse complement strand
TCTATAAAACCTACTAAACTCGATCCATTTATCCATAAAACTTACTAAACTCGATCCACTTATCTGTAAAACTTACTAAACTCGATCAACTTGTCTGTAAAACTTACTAAACTCGATCCACTTATCTATAAAACGTACTAAACTCGATCCACTTATCCATAAAACTTACTAAACTCGAACCACTTATCTGTAAAACTTACTAAACTCGATCCACTTATCTACAAACCTTACTAAACTCGACCCACTTTTCTATAAAACTTACTAAACCCGAATCACTTATCTGTAAAACTTACTAAACTCGATCCACTTATC
>NW_013722368.1:0-312 GCF_000517525.1 Limulus polyphemus | reverse complement strand
ATAACTTAGAAAGTAAGTTGAATTATGATAGTTTTAGGTTATTGTATTTCTTTGTGTGTGTTAATTGCATATTTGAAATAAAAATTATTTCATGTACTACAAGTAGGGTTAAGTTTTGTAAGGGGTAGGAGAGAACAGACATAATTGTTAACTTTATTACTTTGTTTTTACATAATTATCTTGTGTATTGTTATAAAAGTAACTAATATGTAATAGTTATTATGTAAGATAAAAAATATATAAGAAAACATTTTCAGTAAACTATGCACGCAAGCTACTTGTGAAGTACATAATGTCATTCAGTAAACTATG
>NW_013722366.1:0-312 GCF_000517525.1 Limulus polyphemus | reverse complement strand
TTTTTTCTCTCTCTTTTTGTTGCAAAATATAATGTTCCAAATTAACATTAAAGAGCGATATATAATAATTTATTTGAATATATTCTGAATAAAAACAATCACCAGAAGTTCAGTTGTAAAGGAGCTTCCTTCCTTTAATAACGTAGTAAATAACTGAATGACTCATCTATTGTTCTATAAGAACGTAATAGATAATTAAATGACTCTTCTATTGTTCTTTAAGAACGTAATAGATAATTGAATGGCTATTCTATTGTTCTTTAAGAACGTAATAGATAATTGAATGGCTCTTCTATTGTTCTTTAAAAACTT
>NW_013722365.1:0-312 GCF_000517525.1 Limulus polyphemus | reverse complement strand
AATCACTATAACCATAATACCTTGAGAACAAACATTGACAATCACTATGGTTATAGTGATTGTCAATGTTTATTTACAAGGTATTATGGTTATACTGATTGTCAATATTTGTTCTCAAGGTATTATGGTTATAGTGATTGTCAATGTTTGTTCTCAAGGTATTATGGTTATAGTGATTGTCAATGTTTGTTCTCAAGGTATTAAGGTTATACTGATTGTCAATGTTTGTTCTCGTGGTATTATGGTTATACTGATTGTCAATATTTGTTCTCAAGGTATTATGGTTGTAATACCTTGAGAACAAACATTGAC
>NW_013722364.1:0-312 GCF_000517525.1 Limulus polyphemus | reverse complement strand
AACTAAAGAACAGTATGGATATATTAGTCAGTTCACATAAAGTACAGTATGGATATATTAGTATGTGAACTGACTAATATGTCCATACTTTACTATATGTGAACTGACTAATATATCCATACTGTTCTTTATGTGCCATACTGTTCTTTATGTGAACTGACTAATATGTCCATACTTTAGTTCACATAAATTAGTTACAGTATGGATATACTTTATGTGAACTGACTAATATATCCATACTGTTCTTTATGTGAACTGACTAATATGTCCATACTTTACTATATGTGAACTGACTAATATATCCATACTGTA
>NW_013722363.1:0-312 GCF_000517525.1 Limulus polyphemus | reverse complement strand
ATGGATATATACTTATTGTTGTTATCATACTGTAGAATGATTATAACAAGGTATTGATATATACTTATTGTTGTTATCATACTGTAGAATTATTATAGCAAGGTATGAATATATACTTATTGTTGTCATCATACTGTAGAATTATTATAACAAGGTATGGATATATACTTATTGTTATTATCATACTGTAGAATGATTATAACAAGGTATGGATATATACTTATTGTTGTCATCATACTGTAGAATGATTATAACAAGGTATGGATATATACCTATTGTTGTCATGATACTGTAGACTGATTATAACAAGGT
>NW_013722362.1:0-312 GCF_000517525.1 Limulus polyphemus | reverse complement strand
AAGGCAATACGTATATCCGCTCTACTGCAACACTTTCATAAGGCAATACGTATATCCGCTCTACTGCAACACTTTCATAAGGCAATACGTATCTCCGCTCTACTCTAACACTTTCACAAGGCAATACGTATCTTCGCTGTACTGCCACACTTTCATAAGGCAATACGCATATCTGCTGTACTGCCACACTTTCATAAGGCAATACGTATCTCCGCTCTACTGCCACACTTTCATAAGGCAATGCGTATCTCCGCTCTACTGCAACACTTTCATAAGGCAATACGTATCTCAGCTCTACTCCAACACTTTCAT
>NW_013722361.1:0-312 GCF_000517525.1 Limulus polyphemus | reverse complement strand
ACTAACATAATACAGGATTGAGAGCTTTAATTGAGTTCCACTAACATAATACAAGATTGAGAGCTTTAATGGAGTTCCACTAACATAATACAAGACTGAGAACTTTAATTGAGTTCCACTAACATAATACAAGATTGAGAGCTTTAATTGAGTTCCACTAACATAATACAAGATTGAGAACTTTAATGAAGTTCCACTAACATAATACAAGATTGAGAGCTTTAATTGAGTTCCACTAACATAATACAAGATTGAGAGCTTTAATAGAGTTCCACTAACATAATACAAGATTGAGAGCTTTAATGGAGTTCC
>NW_013722360.1:0-312 GCF_000517525.1 Limulus polyphemus | reverse complement strand
ACCAGTATATACACAAAGATATATACACCAGTATATACACAAAGATATATACACCAGTATATACACAAAGATATGTACACAGCATATACAGATATGTACACCAGTATATACACAAACATGTGTACACCAGTATATACACAAACATGTGTACACCAGCACGTACACAAAGATATGTGCACCAGCACGTACACAAAGATATGTACACCAGCACGTACACAAAGATATGTACACCAGCATGTACACAAAGATATGTACACCAGCATGTACACAAAGATATGTACACCAGTATATACACAAACATGTGTACACCAG
>NW_013722359.1:0-312 GCF_000517525.1 Limulus polyphemus | reverse complement strand
AACAATACACTCGAGTATTTACTACAAGCGAGGAGTAATGCTACACCATTACTACGAACAATACACTCGAGTATTTACTATAAGCGAGGAGTAATGCTACACCATTACTACGAACAATACACTCGAGTATTTACTACAAGCGAGGAGTAATGCTACACCATTACTACGAACAATACACTCGAGTATTTACTACAAGCGAGGAGTAATGCTACACCATTACTACGAACAATACACTCGAGTATTTACTACAAGCGAGGAGTAATGCCACACCATTACTACGAACAATACACTCGAGTATTTACTACAAGCGAG
>NW_013722358.1:0-312 GCF_000517525.1 Limulus polyphemus | reverse complement strand
AAGAATAAGATGATTATAAAGCATGCAGTGTGTTTACCATTTTATGTTTAAGATGTTACTACTGAAAATGGCATTACACCCAAATGTCAGTTCTACATACAACAATGATTTACTAAGAATAAGACGATTATAAAGCATGCAGTGTGTTTACCATTTTATGTCAAATCATAACACCCGAATGTCAGTTCTACATAAAACAATGATGTACTAAGAATAAGACGATTATAAAGCATGCAGTGTGGTTACCATTTTATGTTTAAGATGTTACTACTGAAAATGGCATTACAGTTCTACATACAACAATGATGTACT
>NW_013722357.1:0-312 GCF_000517525.1 Limulus polyphemus | reverse complement strand
AACTCCTCAATCCACAATGCATTGACAGTTCGCGAGATCTATAGCCAGAAACTGGAACGTTTGAATCAAGCCCTTCATCAGAAACATTCTTCACTTGTCAATCGGGAAGGTGTTCTTCTTCTCCACGAAAATGCATGTCCACATTTGACACGTTTGACGCAACACAATGTTATGGAGTTGGGTTAGGAAATTTTCCCTCACCCACCGTATTCTCCAAATATGGCATCATCAGATTGCCATCCTTTTCTTTCGCTGCAACACCATCTTAATGGAAAAAATTTGTGCAAATGTGAAAGGTGTCAAAGAGGACAT
>NW_013722356.1:0-312 GCF_000517525.1 Limulus polyphemus | reverse complement strand
GTATAATAAAATGTCTAGACATTGTTTACAGTTATACAAAATGCTGTATAATAAAATATCTAGACATTGTTTACAGTTATACAAAATGCTGTATAATAAAATGTCTAGACATGTTTTACAGTTATACAAAATGCTGTATAATAAAATGTCTAGACATGTTTTACAGTTATATAAAATGCTGTATAATAAAATATCTAGACATTGTTTACAGTTATACAAAATGCTGTATAATAAAATATCGACATTGTTTACAGTTATATAAAATGCTGTATAATAAAATATCTAGACATTTTTTACAGTTATATAAAATGC
>NW_013722355.1:0-312 GCF_000517525.1 Limulus polyphemus | reverse complement strand
TATATATATATATATATATATATATATATATATGAGGAAGCGTTAACATATATATATATATAATTGCATAAAAATCGCATAAGAAAGTAGACAAAAACCTGGGTATAAACTACAACGTCATAAGAGTAAAGAGTATGACCCAACAGCGGTAAGGCTGCACCATCTATGAAATATAATTTCTATTCGTAAGCCTTATATTTAGGGGATAATGTAAATATTAATAGGAAGTACGAACATTCAAGTCCACATCATCCCACACCTAAAGCTTGTATTCACCAGCTGTAATCATACCAGTTTTAGTTGCCCCTGATG
>NW_013722354.1:0-312 GCF_000517525.1 Limulus polyphemus | reverse complement strand
ACTTTAAGTGTTCTATTATTAGTTAGTTATGCTGGGTTTCACTATAAGTGTTCTATTATTACTTAGTTATGATGGGTTTCACATTAAGTGTTCTATTATTACTTAGTTATGTTGGGTTTCACTTTAAGTGTTCTATTATTACTTAGTTATGAGGGGTTTCACTTTAAGTGTTCTATTATTACTTAGTTATGTTGGGTTTCACTTTAAGTGTTCTATTATTAGTTAGTTATGCTGGGTTTCACTATAAGTGTTCTATTATTACTTAGTTATGTTGGGTTTCACTTTAAGTGTTCTATTATTAGTTAGTTATGA
>NW_013722353.1:0-312 GCF_000517525.1 Limulus polyphemus | reverse complement strand
ATTTTGTTAGCGTACATAAACATTGTTGGGTTAAATTTTTATAAGAAATAACAAGATTACAGCTAATATCCTTTATTTTATAGTAAACAAAGAGTGTTTAAAGTAATTAGGAGTCACTTTAAATAACTAGATATTATCTTAGTGTTCATGAACATGGTTGCGTTAAACATATGAAGAAGAAACAAGATTGCCGTTTATAGTCTTTATTTTACAGTAAACAAAGAGTATTTTTAGGTAATTAGGAGTCACTTTAAATAAAACAATGTTATCTTATTGTTCAAGAACATAATAGTGTTAAACTTATGAAAGGTA
>NW_013722352.1:0-312 GCF_000517525.1 Limulus polyphemus | reverse complement strand
GTATAATGATCGCAAGTAGACTGATACATTCCAATATTGATAAAGGGGTCAGAGTCCACCGTATAATGATCGCAAGTAGACTGATACATTCCAATATTGATAAAGGGGTCAGAGTCCACCGTATAATGATCGCAAGTAGACTGATACATTCCAATATTGATAAAGAGGACAGAGTCCACCGTATAATGATCGCAAGTAGACTGATACATTCCAATATTGATAAAGAGGCCAAAGTCCACCGTATAATGATCGCAAGTACACTGATACATTCCAATACTGATAAAGGGGTCAGAGTCCACCGTATAATGATCA
>NW_013722351.1:0-312 GCF_000517525.1 Limulus polyphemus | reverse complement strand
ATTATACTCAATCTTGTTAATGTAATATATAGAAACCTTATTTCCAATTTAAACTATCCCAACTCTGTTAGAATAACTTAACACAAAGTTACACCTAACACTGTTAGTGTAACATACAACAAAATTACATCTAACACTGTTAGTGTAACATAGAACAAAATTATACCTAACACTGTTAGTGTAACATACAACAAAATTATACCTAACACTGTTAGTGTAACATACAACACAATTATACCTAACACTGTTAGTGTAACATACAACTAAATTACACCTAACACTATTAGTACAACATACAACAAAATTATAATT
>NW_013722350.1:0-312 GCF_000517525.1 Limulus polyphemus | reverse complement strand
ACCTACAATTCTTGTACCATGTGTCACATAGTTGCTGGACTATCAGAAAATACCTACAGTTCTTGTACCACGTGTCACATGGTTACTGGACTATAAGAAAATCTCTACAGTTCTTGTACCACGTGTCACATAGTTACTGGACTATAAGAAAATCTCTAAAGTTCTTGTACTATGTGTCACATAGTTGATGGACTATTAGACAAGACCGACAATTCCTGTACCACGTGTCACATAGTTGCTGGACTATAAGAAAATACCTACAATTCTTGTACCATGTGTCACATAGTTGCTGGACTATTAGACAAGACCGAC
>NW_013722349.1:0-312 GCF_000517525.1 Limulus polyphemus | reverse complement strand
GTACGTTAAAATGTTATAAGTTATAATAGATTCTGTACTAATGTTATAAGTTATAACAGATTCTGTACGTTAAAATGTTATAAGTTATAATAGATTCTGTACTAATGTTATAAGTTATAACAGATTCTGTACTAATGTTATAAGTTATAATAGATTCTGTACTAATGTTATAAGTTATAACAGATTCTGTACTAATGTTATAAGTTATAACAGATTCTGTACTAATGTTATAAGTTATAACAGATTCTGTACTAATGTTATAAGTTATAACAGATTCTGTACTAATGTTATAAGTTATAACAGATTCTGTAC
>NW_013722348.1:0-312 GCF_000517525.1 Limulus polyphemus | reverse complement strand
GTTTATCTCACGTGTTCAGTGACCTGGCCGTTTATCTCACGTAGTCAGTGGTCTGGCCGTTTACCTCACGTGTTCTGTGGACTGGCCGTTTATCTCATGTGTCAGATAAGGCTCCATTCAGGTTGAAACTACCAAATATTTTGTTATGTCTCCTTAGAGAAAGTAGCGAGGGGAGGTAAAATTATCAGGATGGTGTAGCTAGTGAAGGTAAAATTATCAGGATGGTGTAGCAATGGGAGGTAAAATTATCAGGATGGTGTAGCTAGTGAAGGTAAAATTATCAGGATGGTGTAGCGAGGGGAGGTAAAATTA
>NW_013722347.1:0-312 GCF_000517525.1 Limulus polyphemus | reverse complement strand
GATGTGACGGGGATTCGAACCCGCGACCCTCTGATTGCCGGGCCTTAATGATAAACAAGCTTAATACTAGATGTTAAGCTACCTTGTCTTACATAGATGTCATTAGAAAATCCTTACTAACAAAAAAGTGATGACCCCCTCCCACAATTCTTTCTTATCTCCAGTAAAAGCTGGAAAAACATCTGACATGACGGCATGGATGAAGTGAAACAGCTGAATTTATATATATTCCATCGAAACATCAAACCACATTCTCACTTACTGACAGTCACTGCATTATGGTATGCTGCAACACATTAGATTTCTAGTCAG
>NW_013722346.1:0-312 GCF_000517525.1 Limulus polyphemus | reverse complement strand
GTATATATATATATATATTTCCTTCTCTATTTATTATATATATATATATATATATATATATATATATAAAAGTAAAAAAACAATGGGTGGTAAGCTTTACCAGAACAGAGATTTAGGAAAAGTTACAACTCATAGTAACAAGCAATGTTTGCAAATACAGAAATTGATCACTGTGAGAGATATATAAAGTGATGGCTAAGCAGGTAGGCATAAAAAAAAGGACTTCAGTGGTTTAATATATACTAACTGAACTGTATCTTTCTATACCATATCTTTCTTCAGTTCTATTTCGAACTTGAGTAAGTTCCTACA
>NW_013722345.1:0-312 GCF_000517525.1 Limulus polyphemus | reverse complement strand
TAGCTGCAGATATTAACAACATTTTCTTGTTTGATATTGATCTTGGACGGTGGTATATGAGTGTTTGTATAAATGTTGTTAATATCTGCAGCTATTTCTTGTTTGATATTGATCTTGGACAGTGGTATATGAGTGTTTGTATTTGTTAATATCTGCAGGTGTTTGATATTGATCTTTGACAGTGGTATGTGAATGTTTATATAAATGAAACAAGAAATAGCTGCAGATATTAACACTCACATACCACTGTCAAAGATCAATATCATACAAGAAACAGCTGCAGATGTTAACAACATTTATATAAACATTTAC
>NW_013722344.1:0-312 GCF_000517525.1 Limulus polyphemus | reverse complement strand
ACATGTACAAGCATAGTAAATAGTCCAATTGTTCTGTACATGTACAAGTATTGTAAATAGTCCAATTGTTCTGTACATGTACAATTATAGTAAATAGTCCAATTGTTCTGTACATGTACAAGTATTAGTAAATAGTCCAATTGTTCTGTACATGTACAATATAGTAAATAGTCCAATTGTTCTGTACATGTACAATTATAGTAAATAGTCCAATTGTTCTGTACATGTACAAGCATAGTAAATAGTCCAATTGTTCTGTACATGTACAAGCATAGTAAATAGTCCAATTGTTCTGTACATGTACAAGCATAG
>NW_013722343.1:0-312 GCF_000517525.1 Limulus polyphemus | reverse complement strand
TACATAATGGTTATAAACACATTATATTGCCAGCTTGACCATGAAAAATTCCTGTCTACTATACATAATGGTTATAAACACATTATATTCTTGTCTACTATACATAATGGTTATAAACACATTATATTGCCAGTTTGGCCATGAAAAGTTCCTGTCTACTATACATAATGGTTGTAGACACATTATATTCCCAGCTTGGCCATGAAAAGTTCTTGTCTACTATACATAATGGTTATAAACACATTATATTGCCAGTTTGGCCATGAAAAGTTCCTGTCTACTATACATAATGGTTGTAAACACATTATATTG
>NW_013722342.1:0-312 GCF_000517525.1 Limulus polyphemus | reverse complement strand
AAAGTCACTGATTACCAGTCACAGCTGTTAGTGTTATATCCATGTATTATAGAAAGTCACTGATTACCAGTCACAGCTGTTAGTGTTATATCCATGTATTATAGAAAGTCACTGATCATCAGTCACAGCTGTTAGTGCTATATCCATGTATTATAGAAAGTCACTGATTACCAGTCACAGCTGTAAGTGTTATATCCATGTGTTATAGAAAGTCACTGATTACCAGTCATATCTGTTAGTGTTATGTTTATTTATCATAGGAAGAAAGTCACTGATTACCAGTTATAGCTGTTAGTGTTATATCCATGTATT
>NW_013722341.1:0-312 GCF_000517525.1 Limulus polyphemus | reverse complement strand
GGAAGATAAACTAGAAGTGGGATGATCTGAATGAGTAATGTACCATGACTTACTTAAAACATGAACATAAATACAGGAAGATAAACTAGAAGTGGGTTGATCTGAATAATTAATGTACCATGACTTACTTAGAACAAGAACACATAGATATAGGAAGATAAACTAGAAGTGGGATGATCTGAATGATTAATATACCATGACTTAACTAAAAACAAGAACATAAATGTACGAGTTGAGCCTTACTTAAAACAAGAGTGTAAAAATCAGATGCCGAGATTTACTAAAATAAAAACCTCAAAATCACGTGTTAAT
>NW_013722340.1:0-312 GCF_000517525.1 Limulus polyphemus | reverse complement strand
AGGTGTTTTATTATTAATGGATAATGGCTGATAGGTCTTTTACAATAGATATAGAGTGGCTGGTAGGTCTTTTATTAAAGATGGATTGTGGTTGGTAGGACTTTTATTACAGATGGATAGTGTCTGGTAAGTCTTTTATTACAGATGGATTGTGGCTGGTAGGTCTTTTATTACAGATGTATAATGACTGGTAGGTCTTTTATTATAGATGGATAGTGACTGGCAGGAACTTTTATTTTATATGGATAGTGGCTGGTAGGTCTTTCATTATATAAGGATAGTGGCTGGAATGGTCTTTTATTATGGATGGAT
>NW_013722339.1:0-312 GCF_000517525.1 Limulus polyphemus | reverse complement strand
TTTTACTTATAACTAGTCGGTCAAGATCTAGGCCCCTAGTTTTCATCTATAGGTGTTCTTAATTTTACTTATAACTAATCAGTCAAGATCTAGGCCACTAGTTTTCACCTATAAGTGTTCTTAATTTTACTTATAACTAGTCGGTCAAGATCTAGGCCCCTAGTTTTCACATATAGGTGTTCTTAATTTTACTTATGACTAATCTTAAGGACCTACGACTATAGTTTTCACCTATAGGTGTTCTTAATTTTACTTATAACTAATCTTGAGGATCTAAGCCCCTAGTTTTCACCTATAGTTGTTCTTAGTTTT
>NW_013722338.1:0-312 GCF_000517525.1 Limulus polyphemus | reverse complement strand
ATAGTACAGGAAGTGTGGTAAGTAGAATAGAACGATAGTACAGCAAGTTAGGTAAGTACAGTAGAACGATAGTACAGCAAGTTAGGTAAGTATAATAGAACGATAGTACAGCAAGTTAGGTAAGTAGAATAGAACGATAGTACAGCAAGTTTGGTAAGTACAGTAGAATGATAGTACAGCAAGTTTGGTAAGTAGAATAGAACGATAGTACAGCAAGTTAGGTAAGTAGAATAGAACGATAGTACAGGAAGTGTGGTAAGTAGAATAGAACGATAGTACAGCAAGTTTGGTAAGTAGAATAGAACGATAGTA
>NW_013722337.1:0-312 GCF_000517525.1 Limulus polyphemus | reverse complement strand
ACCGAACATGTTCCTTGACATGTGAATTATTTTGTTGTACAAACAATGCTGGTCTACGTATCTTTAGCTCAAGAACAGGTTACTTGACATGTGAATTGTTTTGTTGTACAAACAATGCTGTTCCACGTATCTTTAGCTCAAGAACAGGTTCCTTGAAATATGGATTGTTTTGTTGTACAAACAATGCTGGTCCACGTCTCTTTAGCTCAAAAACAGGTTTCATGACATGTGAATTGTTTTTTTGTACAAACAATGTTAGTCCACATATCTTTAGCTCACTGAACATGTTCATTGACATTTAAATTGTTTTGT
>NW_013722336.1:0-312 GCF_000517525.1 Limulus polyphemus | reverse complement strand
AAATGTTTATGTGTTAGATTAATTACAGTTGTTAATGGATTATCAACTCTATAATGTTTATGTGTTAGATTAATCACATATTGTTATTGATTATCAACTCTATAATGTTTATGTGTTAGATTAATCACAGGTTGTTAGGTTATTGATTATCAACTCTATAATGTTTGTGTGTTAGATTAATTACAGGTTGTTATGGATTATCAACTCTATAATGTTTATGTGTTAGATTAATCACAGATTGTTATGGATTATCAACTCTATAATGTTTATGTGTTAGATTAATCACAGATTGTTATGGATTATAAACTTTAT
>NW_013722335.1:0-312 GCF_000517525.1 Limulus polyphemus | reverse complement strand
TTCAGTAGGCATACCGCTGTGCCACTGGGGGCTGGTCCGTCTAAACCTAAAGGATGAAAATAAACATGTTTCAATATAAATTGGAATAATACATTTATTTTGAGGTGATAAACAGCTTTATTGTGTAGCTTTGTGCTTAATTGCAAACAAACAAACAGCAAATTCAAGTAACGATATGCAACAGCAAGATCGGGTACCTTTCACGTGGCAGTTTCCAATTAATGCGCTAGAAAATGCAAGATTTGTAGTTTCTAACTAACGGAAAACACCGGATTTTTGATGGCAGAAAGTGGACTTAGAAAGTTTCAAAGC
>NW_013722334.1:0-312 GCF_000517525.1 Limulus polyphemus | reverse complement strand
TTTAAATCTCCATTCCTAGGACTAGTCATAATAGTTATTGGTGCACAACGATTTTAAATCCTCATTCCTAGGAGTTGCCACGATAGTTGTTGATACACAACGATTTTAAATCCCCATTCCTAGGACTTGCCATGGTATTTGTTGATGCAAAACGACTTTAAATCCCCATTCCTAGGACTAGTCATAATATTTGCTGATGCACAACGATTTTAAATCCCCATTCCTAGGACTAGCCATAATAGTTGCTGATGCACAACGATTTTAAATCCCCATTCCTAGGACTAGTCATGGTATTTGTTGATGCAAAACGAC
>NW_013722333.1:0-312 GCF_000517525.1 Limulus polyphemus | reverse complement strand
CTTATTTCTTCTAATTCTATACAATTTATAAGATAATTTGAATTTTTTTTTACTATTTTGTTGTCACTTTTGCATCATTCTAGTGACAAAACTTTATTACAATTTTCTGTTAAAATGAAACTTAAATGTTTACTTTTATATATGAAAAGTTAAAACTATAATACATAATGGTGTGTGATGGTTCTTATCTAAATATATTTGAATAAAACAAGTAATTTTAAATAAATATATAGTAAAACATAGTTATCTACCTTTTGTCCACCGAAGGGAAGAGTACCCCTGATTTTAGCGTTCTAAATACAGAAACTTAAC
>NW_013722332.1:0-312 GCF_000517525.1 Limulus polyphemus | reverse complement strand
ATTGACATCTGAATACGAGCGTGGACAGTTTTTTTAAACTGATCCGTGAAGTGATTCGGCTTAAGTATAAGTTAAAGTGTCAGATACATTAAAAAACAAACATTAAATATGTCTGATATTTTCATGATAGCAAGTTAAATATCAGTACTTATGGCAGTAATGAATGCATACTGTATCTGCTATATCCAGTGCCGAAGAGGCCTTTCGTCTTTAATACCAGAACTCATCAAGACTTTCATGAATACTTCACATAAAAGTCATTTCGGACATATGATACGTCACTGTAACACGATTACTCCGTCTTTAACCACA
>NW_013722331.1:0-312 GCF_000517525.1 Limulus polyphemus | reverse complement strand
TAAATTTGTTTTGTTTTATATAGATTGATAAATTTGTACTGTTTTTTATTTTGAAGGATAAATTTGTACTGTTTTTATATTGAATTATAAATGTGTTCTGTATTTTATATTGATTGATAAATTTGTACCGATTCTTATTTTGATTGATAAATTTGTAGTTTTTTATGTTGTATGATAAATGTTATTAATTTTTTTAAATTTATAAATCTGTTTTGTTTTTTATATTGATTGATAAATTTGTACCTATTTATATTTTGATTTATACATTTTTTTGTTTTTATATTGATACTGCTTTTATATTGATTAATAAAT
>NW_013722330.1:0-312 GCF_000517525.1 Limulus polyphemus | reverse complement strand
ACGGTCTTCGCCTCAGGTACGCGGGAAGCCTCGACATTCGTCGCCAACTCACAGTCGATGTCTCACCGAAGGAACCTCGGAGATGTTCAGAAAGGCGTTCCCCCAAAAATTTTCACGGGCACGATCTCGACGGCAATATCTAACGACTTTGGATAGTCGGTAACGTTCGAACGGCCACTACCGCGTTTAACTGGCTGTCATAATATAAAAGGGAAACACATGGTATTGACACCCTTCTCCAACATCGAGGTACGGTCTCCGCCTCAGGTACGCGGAAAGCCTCTGCATTGGACGCCAACTCCCGGTCGAGGT
>NW_013722329.1:0-312 GCF_000517525.1 Limulus polyphemus | reverse complement strand
TATATTTTATATTGGTTATGAAGTTCAGAGAGTATATTAAACGGGAGCGACTCCTAAACGATATATTTTATATTGGTTATGAAGTTCAGAGTGTATATTAAACGGGAGCGACTCCTAAACGATATATTTTATATTGGTTATATAGTTGAGAGAATATATTAAACGGGAGCGACTCCTAAACGATATATTTAATATTGGTTATGTAGTTGAGAGAGTATATTAAATAGAAGCGACTCCTAAACGATATATTTTATATTGTTTATGTAGTTGAGAGAATATATTAAATGGAAGCGACTCCTAAACGTTATATTT
>NW_013722328.1:0-312 GCF_000517525.1 Limulus polyphemus | reverse complement strand
ATGAGGTTAAGGTTTGCTAGACGAGGTTAAGGTTTGTCGATGAGGTTAAGGTTTGTTAAATGAGGTTAAAGTTTGTCGGATGAGGTTAAGTTTTGTCGGATGAGGTTAAGGTTTTTTGGATGAGGTTAAGGTTTGTTCGATGAGGTTAGGGTTTGTTAGATGAGGTTAAGGTTTTGCTAGATGAGGTTAAGGTTTGTTAGATGAGGTTAAGGTTTGCTAGATGAGGTTAAGGTTTGCTAGATGAGGTAAGGTTTCTAGATGAGGTTAAAGTTGTTAGATGCGGTTAAGGTTTGCTAGATGAGGTTAAGGTTT
>NW_013722327.1:0-312 GCF_000517525.1 Limulus polyphemus | reverse complement strand
GTACATCTATATTGTAGATTACTTCATCTAGTCAGTACATGTACATCTATATTGTATATTTCTTCATCTAGTCAGTATATGTACATCTATATTGTAGATTACTTCATCTAGTCAGTACATGTACATTATATTGTGGATTACTTCAACTAGTCACCACATGTACATCTATATTGTAGATTACTTCAACTAGTCAGTACATGTACATCTATATTGTAGATTACTTCATCTAGTCACCACATGTACATCTATATTGTAGATTACTTCATCTAGTCACCACATGTACATCTATATTGTAGATTACTTCAACTGGCT
>NW_013722326.1:0-312 GCF_000517525.1 Limulus polyphemus | reverse complement strand
TATTGTTACTTGTTATCCACTTCCATTATACTCACTAACGAACTGCTGCTGTAGTTACAGTATTGTTACTTATTATCCACTTCCATTATACTCACTAACGATCTGCTATAATTACAGTATTGTTACCTATTGGTTTCTGGTGTAAGTGGCATAAAACACTTACATATCAACACGTATTGGTTTCTGTTGTAAGTTACATAAAACACTTACATATCAACACGTATTGGTTTCTGGTGTAAGTGACATAAAACACTTGCATATCAACACGTATTGGTTTCTGGTGTAAGTGACATAAAACACTTACATATCAAC
>NW_013722325.1:0-312 GCF_000517525.1 Limulus polyphemus | reverse complement strand
ACCAAACATATACATGTATGACACCTTAACTTTAGTCTGGACACCACCAAACATATACCTGTATGACACCCTAACTCTAGTCTGGACACCACCAAACATATACATGCATGACATATTAACTCTAGTCTGGACACCACCAAACATATACCTGTATGACACCGTAACTCTGGTCTAGACACCACCAAACATATACCTGTATGACACCGTAACTCTGGTCTAGACACCACCAAACATATACATGCATGACACCGTAACTCTGGTCTAGACACCACCAAACATATACATGCATGACACATTAACTCTAGTCTGGAC
>NW_013722324.1:0-312 GCF_000517525.1 Limulus polyphemus | reverse complement strand
GTTTAACACCTATCATGAAGGCTGCAGATCTAAATTAACATTACTAACCCCTAGAGATAGAGTTTCAAATCTAATATAGCTTAGTAATCTGTCCGTCTCGGATTAATGTTTAATACCTATCACGAAGGCTGTAGATCTAAATTAACATTACTAACCCCTAGAGATAGAGTTTCAAATCAAATATAGCTTAGTAATCTGTCCGTTTCAGATTAATGTTTAATACCTATCACGAAGGCTGTAGATCTAAATTAACATTACTAACCCCTAGAGACAGTTTCAAATCTAATGTAGCTTAGTTATCTGTCCGTCTTG
>NW_013722323.1:0-312 GCF_000517525.1 Limulus polyphemus | reverse complement strand
CATTATTTCGACACTTGAAGCCATTATTTCACTACTGAAGGACGACACACAGCTCATAAACACGAACAATTACTAAAGCGAACAAAAACAAACACTAAGCAAAAAATTTGATAAAGTTGAAAAAGTACAATAATACAGGAGCTCGAAAAAACACGTTGACGAGAACCGGCGCTTTCAACTTGGTATGAACGATGACGATTTAATACCTGGTTATCAAGGCTTTTATGTATTTTTTGTACAAAACACGGTTGTCTGAATGGAAAGTTTTTTTGTATATTCATTCCATCGTTGACTACAGAGTTGTTTTTTAAA
>NW_013722322.1:0-312 GCF_000517525.1 Limulus polyphemus | reverse complement strand
AAAACTCCCTCTCTTTCTATGTACCATATCCAAACAGGATGTTGGTGAACATGGTTTTCCACAGATCTTTATATCTCTGTGTACTATATCCAAACAATATGTTGGTGAACATGGTCTTCCACAGATCTTTATCTCTCTGTGTACTATATCCAAACAATATGTTGGTGAACATGGTCTTCCACAGATCTTTATATCTCTGTGTACTATATCCAAACAATATGTTGGTGAACATGGTCTTCCACAGATCTCTATCTCTCTATGTACTATATCCAAACAAGCAAGATGTTGGTGAACATGGTCTTCCACAGATCT
>NW_013722321.1:0-312 GCF_000517525.1 Limulus polyphemus | reverse complement strand
GGGGGGTGTCAATAGACCAACAATATAGAAATGGGTGTTTCTGTACGGGTGACTATAGACAAGCGCTATAAAGATGGATGTTTGTGTGTGAGTAACAGTAAACCAACACTATAGAGCTGGATGTGTGTGGATGACAATAGACCAACGCTATAGAGATGGATTTTGTGTGGAAGTGGCAGTAGACTAACGCTAGAGATGACGAGTTTTTGTGTATGTGGGTGACATTAAATCAACACTAGAAATGCTAAGTGTTTATGTGTGAGTTATAGTAGATCAACGCTAAAGATGGGTGTTTATGTATGTGGTTTAGTA
>NW_013722320.1:0-312 GCF_000517525.1 Limulus polyphemus | reverse complement strand
TGTTGGTTGATTATTTAATAGACATTATTTTTTATAGACAGTGAAAACAGTAGTGTTATATAAAAATCACACTGAACGTCGAAAGATAAAGGAAGACATTTAACCTTTACAAGTGCTTGTTACTTTGTCACAATTCAAAGTAAATAGGTAGAAGACTAAGCCTATTTATTCCGATGTAAACTTTTGAGTTAGAGTAAAAACATACGTCCATAGAATCGTGATTAATTGTGATTGACTTCTTATTTCAATGCTTGTAAGAAATGAAATTTCGGTTAATAGTTATAATGGATATATAACGTTTAAATTATTAGA
>NW_013722319.1:0-312 GCF_000517525.1 Limulus polyphemus | reverse complement strand
GGTAAATAAAAACTTCATATTAAACAATTAGTTCGATATATATATATATATAGATGGTAAATAAAAACTTAGGATTAAAAATTCACAACGATATATCAATACATTAAATAAGAACGTCTGATTAAAATTCACAACGATACATATATGGTAAATAGAAACTTCTGATTAAAAATTCACAACGATATATATATACATATGGTATATAAAAAATTGTGATTAAAAAGTCACCACGATGTATATATGGTAAAAAAATTTTGAGTAAAAATTTACAACTATCTATATATGGTAATTAAAACTTGTGATTAAAAATTC
>NW_013722318.1:0-312 GCF_000517525.1 Limulus polyphemus | reverse complement strand
CTTTGTGTTGTTCAAACAGATATCCCATTGATTTCTGCGTCTTTGTGTTGTTGAAACGAGCCCTCGAAAGACATGGCTGGTGGACTTTAGAAAACACATAACAAGAAGGGGGAACATTGAAATCAGACAATTATCCTGAAATTGGCACTATTGATTATATCTTGCAGCACATTAAAGTTTACTTTAATTAGATCAATGTTATTATTTTCTGATTTATTCCTTGGTATTTTACAATAGAATGTTACCATCTTGCTGCAAACCCGAAATTGTGAAGAAAAGTAGAAAATAAAGTTTGTTTGTTTGAATTTCGCG
>NW_013722317.1:0-312 GCF_000517525.1 Limulus polyphemus | reverse complement strand
GTACAGACGTTAATATACATTGTACACACGTTAATATACATTGTACAGATTAATATACATTGTACAGACGTTAATATACATTGTACAGACGTTAATATACATTGTACAGACGTTAATGTACATTGTACAGACGTTAATGTACATTGTACAGATTAATATACATTGTACAGATTAATATACATTATACAGACGTTAATATACATTGTACAGACGTTAATATACATTGTACACACGTTACTATACATTGTACAGATTAATATACATTGTACAGATTAATATACATTGTACAGACGTTAATATACATTGTACAGA
>NW_013722316.1:0-312 GCF_000517525.1 Limulus polyphemus | reverse complement strand
TTTAACTAACTTTCTGATAAAAGGAATTAATTGTTTTTTTTATAACTACAAGTTCTTAAAATTAAACTAAATTTTTTAATCGCAGAATTTCTATACGAATTTGAATATCTTCCCCTCTATACGAAGACCTACTCGTGAAGTTTGTAGCTCGCAATTAATAATATATGAATATAATGTTTCCAGTCTGATTATTGATACTTTGTCTGTCTGTCTGTTTTGAATTTCGCGCAAAGCTACACGAGGGCTATCTGCGCTAGCCGTCCCTAATTTAGCAGTGTAAGACTAGAGGGAAGGCAGCTAGTCATCACCACC
>NW_013722315.1:0-312 GCF_000517525.1 Limulus polyphemus | reverse complement strand
TACAACTCATACCAGCTCCTGTAGAATGTATGATATATATACAACTCCTGTAGAATGTATGTTATATGTACAACTCATGTAGAATTTGTGTTCTATGTACAACTCATGTAGAATGTATTTTATATGTACAACTCATACAACTCCTGTAGAATGTATGATCTATGTACAACTCCTGTAGAATGTGTGTTCTATGTACAGCTCCTGTAGAATGTATGATATATGTACAACTCATGTAGAATGTATATGTACAACTCATGTAGAATGTATGTTATATGTACAACTCATACAACTCCTGTAGAATGTATGATCTAT
>NW_013722314.1:0-312 GCF_000517525.1 Limulus polyphemus | reverse complement strand
AAACTGATAAGCTAGGTATTAAAGTGTAGTGTTGTTGGTATGATAAAGTAGAACTGATAAGCTAGGTATTAAAGTGTAGTGTTGTTGGTATGATAAAGACATTTTAATACCTAGCTTATCAGTTCTAAAGTGTTGTTAGTGTGATAATGTAAAGTAGAACTGATAAGCTAGGTATTAAAATGTAGTGTTGTTGGTATGATAAAGTAGAACTGGTAAGCTAGGTGTTAAAGTGTAGTGTTGTTGGTATGATAAAGTGGAACTGATAAGCTAGGTATTAAAATGTAGTGTTGTTAGTGTGATAATGTAAAGTGG
>NW_013722313.1:0-312 GCF_000517525.1 Limulus polyphemus | reverse complement strand
GTGTGTGTGTGTGTGTGTGTAGTAAACTGGAAATCTGTTTTAGAACCTTCACAATGGCTGGCATGTTGACAGTCCATTCTTTTAGAAGAAGATCATTTTGTGGTAATCAGATTTTGCCATGACTGGGATCCTATATGCGTGAAAGTGGATCAAGTGTTTTATAGCATTGCAAAAATAAAAGAGGTGAAAAACCTTGCAGTCATGTATTTGGAGAACATTAAGGAAGTACCAGGCTTTAATATAACATATGAATTATATGACTCTTGCATATTAATGATCATTTTTAAGAAAAACATGATTAATTTGAGAACA
>NW_013722312.1:0-313 GCF_000517525.1 Limulus polyphemus | reverse complement strand
GGCTGATAGGTCTTTTTACTATAGATAGAGAGTGGCTGGTAGATCTTTTATTACAGATGGATTGTAGCTGATTGGTCTTTTACTACAGATGGATAGCGACTGGTAGGTCTTTTATTATAGATGGGTAGTGACTGGTAGGTGTTTTATTATTAATGGATAGTTGCTGATAGGTCTTCTATTATAGATAGAGAGTGGTTGGTAGGTCTTTTATTACAGATGGATTGTGGTTGTAGGTCTTTTATTACAGATGGATTGTGGCTGGTAGGTGTTTTATTATAGATGGATAGTGGTTGGTAAGTGTTTTATTATAGAT
>NW_013722311.1:0-313 GCF_000517525.1 Limulus polyphemus | reverse complement strand
AATTCACTCCCAGAAATCCAGAAACCACAGCCACAGCCAGTCGATTTAACAAACAGCCGAAGTATTTCTGAGTAGATGAGGTCCAAAGTTTATTTTTGATAAAATTGTTCAGTTAAAATGTATCGTTTTATTAAATGAGTTAAACCTAAAAGTGTAAGAATGTTCTAGTTCTTTATTACAAACAACAAATAAGTGAGATAAAGTTAAAACCGAGAATACGCGAATTTCCTGCCATACGAACATGTATTTACTTAAAAGAACTGAGATAGTCTGACCTTCCAGAGTTGCCACAGTTGTAAACCATGCCAATTCT
>NW_013722310.1:0-313 GCF_000517525.1 Limulus polyphemus | reverse complement strand
ATAATCAGTAGTAGTATAATCATAGATAATTAATAGTAGTATAATCATAGATAATTAATAGTAGTATAATCATAGATAGTTAATAGTAGTATAATCATAGATAATTAATAGTAGTATAATCATAGATAATTAACAGTAGTATAATCATAGATAATTAATAGTAGTATAATCATAGATAATTAATAGTAGTATAATCATAGATAATTAGTAGTATAATCATAGATAATTAATACTAGTATAATCATAGATAATTAATGGTAGTATAATCATAGATAATTAATGGTAGTATAATCATAGATAATTAATAGCAGTA
>NW_013722309.1:0-313 GCF_000517525.1 Limulus polyphemus | reverse complement strand
TGTATTATATAGTTTTCTCAATATATTTAACTCTCTGTTGCGCCTGATGATAAACCTCAGCTGAAAGAAAAAGGGCATTGCTAACCATAACTACACCATTGTAAGAATCATCTTAATGGGTCTTGCAGAGAACGCTGCTTAGATTTCTCTTGTATACTTTGTCTATGTTAATTAAAGTCCAGGAAAACTCAACCCAATAACTTGTCAAATAGAATAGACAATCTTCCAATTTAAGTAGAGAACAAGCATAACTTCTAATTGGCCATATACAAGCTGAATGGTGAAGCAAGTCTTCAAAATGAAGATTACTCCC
>NW_013722308.1:0-313 GCF_000517525.1 Limulus polyphemus | reverse complement strand
TGGGAACTCATTATTATTACATATAACGGGAAGCGAGGCTAGTCTGACATCCAGTAACAGATGGGAACTCATTATTATTACATATAACAGGAAGCGAGGTTAGTCTGACATCCAGTAAGAGATGGGAACTCATTATTATTACATATAACGGGAAGCGAGGCTAGTCTGACATCCAGTAACAGATGGGAACTCATTATTATTACATATAACAGGAAGTGAGCCTAATCTGACATCCAGTAACAGATGGAAACTCATTATTATTACATATAACGAGAAGCGAGGCTAATCTGACATCCAGTAACAGATGGGAACT
>NW_013722307.1:0-313 GCF_000517525.1 Limulus polyphemus | reverse complement strand
TTAAAACATCAGTTACATGAATCTTATACATTACTAAGAGTTTACATAAGTTAGTTCCTTCAGTTACTAAAACATCAGCTACATGAATCTGATACATTACTAAAATATCACTTAAGTTAGTTCCATCAGTTACTAAAACATCAGCTACATTAATCTGATACATTACTAAAAGATCTCATAAGTTAGTTCCATCAGTTACTAAAACATCAGCTACATGAATCAGATACATTACTAAGAGATTGCATAAGTTTGTTCCTTCAGTTACTAAAACATCAGCTACATGAATCTGATACATTACTAAAAGATCACATAA
>NW_013722306.1:0-313 GCF_000517525.1 Limulus polyphemus | reverse complement strand
TTTCAAATATTTCTACCCAGTACAATAACAAAACGTTAATACTATACTCACAATTTCTACGACTTCGCAAACTATGTAGTGATTATGATGATTATATATCAAAATCCAAAGACATGAAACTTTCGTTTCTAAAAGACATTACCCTAATTCTCTCGACCACGATACAACTACCTCGTGTAACCAGGACCAAACACTCAACCCTACCAAAAACAAAATACACCAATCGTATTCCACTTGTGCTAACAATACACTAGACCAACAAGAAGATATCACACTAAACAATTACACAATACTTATTGAAGACCCTACCACT
>NW_013722305.1:0-313 GCF_000517525.1 Limulus polyphemus | reverse complement strand
ATAGTCTGCTGATTCTAAATAGTCAACTTATTAAAAGGATGACATTCACAGAGATTTATAAAAATTTGATTTACCCTTTAAATGTCACTTACCATCTCATTAACAAAGAACTGTGTTCAGGAAAAATTATAATATTTTAGTTTTGAACACACTGCAATCACAAATGTGAACCCGTTTCCAAGTTTTAATTTACATGAATAATTACTTTTGATAATAAATTGGAATATAAATTGCTTTTAAATACAACCAGATATTAATGTTTTTGATAATTTAGGGTAAACTATTTATATATATATATATATATATATATATA
>NW_013722304.1:0-313 GCF_000517525.1 Limulus polyphemus | reverse complement strand
TCCCGAGGATTGTAAATTTTTCTGTTTAAAAGCCGATCAACGTCGTAAAAAGGCATTTTACATGTTTCCTTGTCGTTCTCTCCTGAGGATTGTAAATATTTTTATTTAAAAACCGATCAACGTCATTAAAAGGCACTTTACATGTTTCGCCGTCGTTCACTCCCGAGGATTGTAAATTTTTCTGTTTAAAAACCGATCAACGTCGTAAAAAGGCATTTTACATGTTTCCTTGTCGTTCTCTCCTGAGGATTGTAAATATTTTTATTTAAAAATCGATCAACGTCATTAAAAGGCACTTTACATGTTTCGTCGT
>NW_013722303.1:0-313 GCF_000517525.1 Limulus polyphemus | reverse complement strand
TCTGTCCTGAAGGCTTTCTAAATTTAGTGATTTTACTAAAGGTGTTACTCTAGTCAAATGTGAATATTCGTTTGTTATGAATCGCACTGCTCTATTTTGTGTCTGTTCTAGTTTCTTTATTTTTTCTTGAGTTGAGGGGTCCCAAACAGAGGATGCATATTCTATTATTGGCCTAACCAAGGTTAAATAACATTTTAGTTTTATGTTCTTATTTGATTTATAGAAATTTCTTTTAATAAATCCTAATGCTTTATTTGATTTTTTTGTAGTTTTATCAATATGTGGATTCCATGACAGGTTTTCATTTATTATA
>NW_013722302.1:0-313 GCF_000517525.1 Limulus polyphemus | reverse complement strand
TACAAATAGACCTTATTAACCGTTAACGTTCAAACACTATAGATATAACCTAATCAACCTTTAACGTTAACACTATAGATAGACCTTATTAACCTTTAACGTTCAACACTATAGATATAACATTATTAACCTTTAACGTTCAACACTACAAATAGACCTTATTAACCTTTAATGTTCAACACTACAAATAGACCTTATTAACCTTTGACGTTCAACACTACAAATATACCTTATTAACCTTTAACGTTCAACACTATAGATATAACCTTATTAACCTTTAACGTTCAACACTATAGATATAACCTTATTAATC
>NW_013722301.1:0-313 GCF_000517525.1 Limulus polyphemus | reverse complement strand
TTATCCGGAACTGTTCTAACCTAGTGACAAGTGACGAATCGAATGACAAACTGGGCTTTATATTTACTTCTTATGGAATTCAGACTGGGCTTCGTATTTACTTCTTATGTAACTCAGACTGGGCTTCGTATTTACAACTTATGGAATTCAGACCTGGCTTCTATTTACTTCTTATAGAACTCAGATTGTGCTTCATATTTACTTCTTATGGAACTCAGACTGGGCTTCGTATTTACTTCTTATGGAACTCAGACTGGGCTTTATATTTACTTCTTATGGAATTCAGACTGGGCTTCGTATTTACTTCTTATGT
>NW_013722300.1:0-313 GCF_000517525.1 Limulus polyphemus | reverse complement strand
TCGGTATCAATCAATATTTTATTTAAATATCTATCATTAATTGTTTTATATAGATATCTGTAGCATTCATAATTTTATATATATATTTGCATCAATCATTATTTTATTTAGATGTCTGTTTCAATCATTATTTTATACAGATGTCTGAATCAATCACTATTTTATATAGATGTCTGTATCAATAATTATTTTATATAGATGTTTGTATCAATCATTATTATATTTAGATGTCTGTTTCAATCATTTATTTATATCGATGTCTGTATCAATCATTATTTTATACAGATATCTGTATCAAATCATTACTTTATAT
>NW_013722299.1:0-313 GCF_000517525.1 Limulus polyphemus | reverse complement strand
TGTATATATATATCACAAAGTAGTGTCACATTAATTCGTTCTGTATATATATATAACAAAGTAGCGTCACATTAATTCGTCCTGTATATATATAAATATATATGTATAACAAAGTAGTGTCACATTAATTCGTTCTGTATATATATATAACAAAGTAGCGTCACATTAATTCGTCCTGTATATATATATATATATATAACAAAGTAGTGTCACACTAATTCGTTCTGTATATATATATAACAAAGTAGTGTCACATTAATACGTCCTCTGTATATATATATATATAACAAAGTAGTGTCACAATAATACGTCC
>NW_013722298.1:0-313 GCF_000517525.1 Limulus polyphemus | reverse complement strand
ATGAAAGAGTATTATTTTGTATTTTAAGATTAATTAAAGGTAGATTATACACACCACAGAAGATATGATATATTCACATATTACACGGTGACTAAATATGCATAGTTTGTATTAGAAAATTAACTAAAGCTAGATTGTACACACTACAGAAGTCATCGTATATTTACATAATATTTACATGGTGATTGAAAGTGCTTAGCTTGTATTTTAAAACGAACTGAACCTCGATTATACACCCCACTTAAGTCAAGATATATTTGTATATGACATAGTGACATTAGACCTCCAAAGCCTCAGTATGGTCGGGGGTCAG
>NW_013722297.1:0-313 GCF_000517525.1 Limulus polyphemus | reverse complement strand
ACCAAAAACTAAAGGCTCATGTTTTTCCAAAATTTTCTGAAAAATAGATTTTCTTCATATTTCAACAAAAAGATGCCCTTGATTTAAGACTTTCAAAATAGAGATCCTTTTAACAAAATCTCTAATAGTTTTTCATAATATCTTATCAAATTTTCGGATAGTGTCGAGTTTATTGTTGTTGTTGTTTTTTGTCGTCAATTATATTATAAACAAAGAAGAGCTTTAAGAATAATATCATACAAACAAAATTCAACTATAAAAGACCATGCAGTCTTCTTATCAAATAAACACCAAATTTTGGATTGTTTTTACT
>NW_013722296.1:0-313 GCF_000517525.1 Limulus polyphemus | reverse complement strand
AGAATGAACATCATATTCTTTGAAATGAATAAAATAATCAAGAGACAATGTCTTTTTGCTCATAAAATAACAGTGTTTCCAAAAGTCTAAATATTTCATAATTTTAAAATATAAAATTAAAACAGATTTTACACATTCCCGCTTTAGTTTTGTTTTTACGTGGAAACCACGCAGTTCTATTAATTTCAAAGAGTAGGGTATATAAATTTTTCCGATGCAAAATTTTTCTAAGATGCGTCGATTTTCTTTTAGTTCCCTTAACGGAGCTACCTAGCATATTTAACTTTCATGAATACGTAATTCTTACTGTAAC
>NW_013722295.1:0-313 GCF_000517525.1 Limulus polyphemus | reverse complement strand
ATCAACACAAAACTAAAGAATATATTCTAGTAGTATATTTTTAAACTATAAAATTATGTCCAAATCAACACAAAACTAAAGAATATATTCTAGTAGTATATTTTTAAACTATAAAATTATGTCCAAATCAACACAAAACTAAAGAATATATTCTAGTAGTATATTTTTAAACTATAAAATTATGCCCAAATCAACACAAAACTGACGAATATATTCTAGTAGTATATTTTTAAACTATAAAATTGTGTCCAAATCAACACAAAACTGAAGAGTATATTCTAGTAACATATTTTTAAACTATAAAATTATATCC
>NW_013722294.1:0-313 GCF_000517525.1 Limulus polyphemus | reverse complement strand
TTTCATGTACTTGGACGCTGGTCCTGGATAGTTCATGTATACTTGGACACTGATCCTAGATATTTCAAATATACTTGGACACTGGTCCTGGATAGTTCATGTACTTGGACGCTGGTCCTACATAGTTCATGTATACTTGGACACTGGTCCTAGATAGTTCATGTATACTTGGACGCTGGTCCTGGATAGTTCAAATATACTTGGTCGCATGGTTTTAGATAATTCACGTATTCGTGGATGCTGGTCCTGGATAGTTTATTTTACTTGGATACTGGTCCTGGATAGTTCATATATATAATTGGATGCTGGTCCT
>NW_013722293.1:0-313 GCF_000517525.1 Limulus polyphemus | reverse complement strand
TAGGTCGTAATCTTCAACAGTAATATATACCTTTACACTCATTGGTAGTAATCTTCAACAGGCATTTCTACCGCTTTATTCCTTAGTAGTAATATTCAAAAGTAATTTCTACAGCTGTATTCCAAGGTAGTAATCTTCATCAGTCATTTCTACCGTTGTATTCCTATTTATTAATCTTCAACAGTCATTTCTACTACTGTATTTTAGGTAGTAATCTTCATCAGTCATTTCTACCGCTGAATTCCAAGGTATTAGTCTTTAACAGTAATTTCTACCACTGTATTCCAAGGTATTAGTCTTTAACAGTCATTTC
>NW_013722292.1:0-313 GCF_000517525.1 Limulus polyphemus | reverse complement strand
CTTTATAGAATAACTCTGTACATCTTTGACTTCCTACCCGTGTTTTAGTTGGATCTTTATAGAATAACTCTGTACATCTTTGACTTCTTACCCGTGTTTTAGTTGGATCTTTATAAAATAACTGTGTTCATCTTTCAGTTCCTATCCGTGTTTTAGTTGGATCTTTATAGAATAACTCTGTACATCTTTTACTTCCTACCCGTGTTTTAGTTGGATCTTTATAGAATAACTCTGTACATCTTTTACTTCCTACCCGTGTTTTAGTTGGATCTTTATAGAATAACTGTATACATCTTTGACTTCCTTCCCCGTG
>NW_013722291.1:0-313 GCF_000517525.1 Limulus polyphemus | reverse complement strand
CGCTACAGTTTCGTCGGAACGAATTCATGGAAAATTGACTAACGAACGGAGACGTAACAATACTTTTTTGTCTGTCCTGAAAATTAACGCGTACCTTATGATCTAAATGCGCATGCGCGCGCACTTCATTTCAACGGGTGTAAAGATGCTTTAGTAGACATTTTGTACAGCAACGTATTAAAAGGTTATCAAAGGTTTTAAAAAGTTCTAACATTAGGTCGTAGAATTACATTATAAGTTAAGCTACTGATAGTATTAAGTACAGTAAAGTTTTGCCCGAACTAAACTAAAGCAAAAAACGTACACAAGTTAA
>NW_013722290.1:0-313 GCF_000517525.1 Limulus polyphemus | reverse complement strand
ATCCTTTGTTTAAACCGATACATCTACAGTAACTAAAGTCCAGGGTTTGGGATAAGATGGTTTAAAGACATCCTTTGTTTAAACCGATACATCTACAGTAACTAACGGCCAGGGTTTGAGATAAGATGGTTTAAAGACATCCTTTGTTTAAACCGATAGGTCAACAGTGACTAACGTTCAGGGTTTGGGATAATGTGATTTAAAGACATAGTTTGTTTAAAACGATACATCTACGGTAACTAACGTTCAGGGTTTGGGATAATGTGGTTTAAAGACATCCTTTGTTTAAACCGATACATCTACAGTAACTAAA
>NW_013722289.1:0-313 GCF_000517525.1 Limulus polyphemus | reverse complement strand
AGATTACGAGTCGAGCACCCTAAGCACCTGGCAATAGAAAAAAAATCCTAAATTATCTTCGCAAATATGCAAAATAATAACTGAAGAAAACACACGTTCAGATACAACTCTAAACAAGAGGAATCAGAAAGATTTCATACCCTCGCTCCTTTTCCAGATTGCATGCATTTATGTCGGATAACGTAGAATTTCACTTTCGAAATCTCAGAAAATTCTTCTCAGATCCAGAATGATCAAAGATCTGGATCTTTTTTTTTGTTAGTGTGACGAGGAGTCTCAACCTTAATGTGCCCATGAAATTTTGTACAAATTC
>NW_013722288.1:0-313 GCF_000517525.1 Limulus polyphemus | reverse complement strand
GTACATATTTCTGGACGTGAATTTCGAGCAATCAGCAGCAAAAGGCTGACATCTAGCGGAAAATCTCAAAATAGTAAAACAGCCTGTCTATGACGTCAGAGTCAGCACAAATAAAAGTAAATTTTGATAATTAAACATAGTTTATTGGTTACCAGTTATAACCAGAATGTCTCCTCTACAGTTATAACTATAACCAACCAGTGACTTCACAGGTCATTACATTATATTACTTACTTAACCTTAAACTCCGTACTTTATAACCTAACCGCTGGAGCGACTCCCGTGTCATAGTATATAATCTAACCAGTGAAGC
>NW_013722287.1:0-313 GCF_000517525.1 Limulus polyphemus | reverse complement strand
GTTCAATAAAGAGGAAAGAGAGAGAAGCTGATCAGATCTACACACTTCAATAAAGAGGAAAGAGAGATGAAGCTGATCAAGTCTACACACTTCAATAAGGAGTAAAGAGCGAGAAGCTGATCAGGTCTACACACTTCAATTAAGAGGAAAGAGAGAGAAGCTGATCAGGTCTACACACTTCAATAACGAGGAAAGAGGGAGACGCTGATCAGGTCTACACACGTCAATAAAGAGGAAAGAGAGAGAAGCTGATCAGGTCTACACACTTCAATAACGAGGAAAGAGAGAGAAGCTGATCAAGTCTACACACCTG
>NW_013722286.1:0-313 GCF_000517525.1 Limulus polyphemus | reverse complement strand
TTACCTCTAGTTTATTATAGGTACTATTATCTATCTGCCTTACCTCTAGTCTATCATGGGTACAATTATCTATCTGCCTTCCCTCTAGTCTATTATAGGTACTATTATCTATCTGCCTTCCCTCTAGTCTATCATGGGTACTATTGTGTATCTGCCTTCTCTCTGGTCTATTATAGGTACTATTGTGTATCTGCCTTACCTCTAGTCTATTATAGGTACTATTATCTATCTGCCTTCCCTCTAGTCTATCATGGGTACTATTGTGTATCTGCCTTCCCTCTAGTCTATCATGGGTACTATTATCTATCTGCCT
>NW_013722285.1:0-313 GCF_000517525.1 Limulus polyphemus | reverse complement strand
TTTTAAGGAGGAGTATACACAATAATGATGATAAGATTATTTGATCCTTGTGTTTTAAGGAGGGGTATACACAACAATGATGATAAGATTATTTGATTCCTTTTTTGAGGAGAAGTATACACAACAATGATGATGATATTATTTGATCCCTTGTCTTAAGGAGGAGTATACACAACAATGATGATGATATTATTTGATCCCTGTGTTTTAAGGAGGAGTATACACAACAATGATGATGATATTATTTAATACCTGTGTTTTAAGGAGGAGTATACACAACAATGATGATGATATTATTTGATCCCTGTGTCTT
>NW_013722284.1:0-313 GCF_000517525.1 Limulus polyphemus | reverse complement strand
GTTTGAACAGCTTGCCATTTTTACTCCAGGTTCTGATAAGGCAGTCGTAATTCATCTGAGAAGAAAGGTGAAGTTAGCTTTACTGCCTTATGGAGCTAATCTTGGATAAGTAATCGAGATACGTCAACAAGAGCTTTGAATCATTCGAAATCAAAACGTAAGTCGTCGTTTCTACATTTGTTGTCAAGCGTTTGTTTTACACGAGCCAGAAAAACAGAGAAATTTAGAAAATGTAAAATACGAGATATCCAGCAAGTTAACTACGTGTTCATCTTCTAAAAGAAATATTATATATAAGACCACCCGTGACCCG
>NW_013722283.1:0-313 GCF_000517525.1 Limulus polyphemus | reverse complement strand
TAATTGATGGATTATGTAACTACACTATTTGATGGGATATCTAACTACATTAATTTATGGGCTATGTAACTACGTTAATTGAGGGATTATGTAACTACATCAATTGGTGGGATATATAACTACATTAGTCGATAGTCAACGTAATTACATTAATTGATTGGTTATGTAACTACATTAATTTATGGATTATGTAACTACATTAATTTATGGGTTATGTAACTACATTAATTGATGGGTTATGTAACTACATTAATTGATGGGTTATTTAACTACATTAATTTATGGGTTATGTAACTACATTAATTTATGGGTT
>NW_013722282.1:0-313 GCF_000517525.1 Limulus polyphemus | reverse complement strand
GTTATTTAACGACATTAATTTATGGATTATGTAACTACATTAATTGATGGGTTATTTAACTACATTAATTTATGGATTATGTAACTACATTAATTTATGGATTATGTAACTACATTAATTTATGGGTTATGTAACTACATTAATTGATGGGTTATTTAACTACATTAATTTATGGATTATGTAACTACATTAACTTATGGATTATATAACTACATTAATTGATGGGTTATCTAACTACATTAGTTGATGGGTTATTTAACTACATTAATTTATGGATTATGCAACTACATTAATTGATGAGCTACGTGATTAT
>NW_013722281.1:0-313 GCF_000517525.1 Limulus polyphemus | reverse complement strand
GTGTGTGTGTGTGTGTGTGTGTGTGTGTGTGTGTGTGTGTGTATGTATATATATATATATATATATATACACTTATATAAAAATATCCTTAAACTGTGGGATTATGTCCATCTAATTGTTATAAAGCTATACGATTCTTTAATTTTATGACTTTGTCTTTATTACTTTTTGTGTTTAGGGATATTCTAGAGAGCGACTTACAAAAAACAATGCCTGATATATTGTGAGTGTAGCTACTGGATTACATCCAGATGATGAGACATAATTAAACGTCGTTCAAATGTGAATCCTATCATAAGTACGCCTTGAATTC
>NW_013722280.1:0-313 GCF_000517525.1 Limulus polyphemus | reverse complement strand
CCTCTTGTACGGTTACAAAGTACACTTCTAGATTGACAATGTTTATGTTCCTCTTGTACGTTACAAAGTACACTTCTAGGTTGACAGTGTTTACGTTCCTCTTGTACATTACAAAGTACACTTCTAGATTTACAGTGTTTATGTTCCTCTTGTATGTTACAAAGTACACTTCTAGGTTGACAGTGTTTACGTTCCTCTTGTACATTACAAAGTACACTTCTAGATTTACAGTGTTTATGTTCCTCTTGTATGTTACAAAGTACACTTCTAGGTTGACAGTGTTTACGTTCCTCTTGTACATTACAAAGTACAC
>NW_013722279.1:0-313 GCF_000517525.1 Limulus polyphemus | reverse complement strand
TTGTAACAATACTAAGTAACTATAAACAAGTGTAACAATACAAAACTTACTGTAAATTATTGTAACAATACAAAACTTACTGTAAATTATTGTAATAATACTTAAGTAACTGTAAACAAGTGTAACAATACACAACTTATAGTAAACAAATGTAACAATACAAAACTTACTGTAAATTATTGTAACAATACTTAAGTAACTGTAAATAAGTGTAACAATACACAACTTACTGGAAATTATTGTAACAATATTTAAGTAACTGTAAACAAGTTTAACAATACAAAACTTACTGTAAGCAAATGTAACAATACGC
>NW_013722278.1:0-313 GCF_000517525.1 Limulus polyphemus | reverse complement strand
CTCTCGAAGACTGATTGGTGCCATTTACTTCAGTCGGCCAACGAGCAGTGAAGATCATGGACGAATCCACTTGCAGCTACTGGCTGCTTCGCCGACAAGAATAACTCGACGTGCTAATTAAAAAGCGCGTTGTTATTCCAAGCAATAGAATCAGACAAGAAGGTGCCTAACTTCCACTTCACCCAATTAGCCTCCTGGGAAAGTTAAAGTTAGAATCTTGCTTGAGCAATGCTACGTTCCAACCTGGGGAACTATGGAGAACAAAAGTTTCGAAACTTAACTTTAAACTAAAAGGAGTAGAAAACATATGGTG
>NW_013722277.1:0-313 GCF_000517525.1 Limulus polyphemus | reverse complement strand
GATGCTACAACTCTGTAACTAATAGTACCTTGATATCTGTATTCTTAACTACAGATGCTACAACTCTGTAACTAATAGTACTTTGATATCTGTATTCTTAACCACAGATGCTACAACTCTGTAACTAATAGTACTTTGATATCTGTATTCTTAACCACAGATGCTACAACTCTGTAACTAATAGTACTTTGATATCTGTATGTTTAACCACAGATACTACAACTATGTAACTAATAGTACCATGATATCTGTCTTCTTAACCACAGATGCTACAACTCTGTAACTAATAGTACTTTGATATCTGTATTCTTAA
>NW_013722276.1:0-313 GCF_000517525.1 Limulus polyphemus | reverse complement strand
TCAATCATTACATAAAGGTTTTAAATATATTATGTTCACACACCTGTCAATCATTACATAAAGGTTTTAAATATATTATGTTCACACACCTGTCAATCATTACATAAAGGTTTTAAATATATTATTCTGTTTATACACCTGTCAATCATTACATAAAGGTTTTAAATATATTATTCTGTTTATACACCTGTCAATCATTACATAAAGGTTTTAAATATATTATTCTGTTTATACACCTGTCAATCATTACATAAAGGTTTTAAATATATTATTCTGTTTATACACCTGTCAATCATTACATAAAGGTTTTAAA
>NW_013722275.1:0-313 GCF_000517525.1 Limulus polyphemus | reverse complement strand
AGTTTATCAGCTTGATACCCAGCATAGTTTATCAGGTTGATAACCAGCATAGTTTATCAGATTGATAACCAGCATGGTATCAAGCTGATAAACTATAGTTTATCAGGTTGATAACCAGCATAGTTTATCAGCTTGATACCCAGCATAGTTTATCAGCTTGATACCCAGCATATTTTATCAGGTTGATAACCAGCATAGTTTATCAGGTTGATAACCAGCATAGTTTATCAGCTTGATACCCAGCATAGTTTATCAGCTTGATAACCAGCATAGTTTATCAGGTTGATAACCAGCATAGTTTATCAGCTTGATA
>NW_013722274.1:0-313 GCF_000517525.1 Limulus polyphemus | reverse complement strand
CTGTGCCACTGGGGGCATCAGGTAAAAGAACAAAATATACTACCAGATTTACAGATTTTAAAATTGTATACAATCTTCGAGCTTCCTAGTTTACTCGATTTGCAGGTTTTATACAAAAATACAGCCTTCTGTTTTGCCAGATCATCCAATTTTCAGATCATAGAGGAATACAATAATATGCTCTACACAGTAACCTGATTCGCAGATATTAAAATAATTATTTTTGTATTTTATTAGGTTACCTTATTTGCAAATGTTAATCTTCAAGAATTGCCGTCATGTGTTTTACCAGGATACCCGATTAACAGATCCT
>NW_013722273.1:0-313 GCF_000517525.1 Limulus polyphemus | reverse complement strand
TCTACACACTAACCATTAGGACACACTAAGCCTCTAAATTTCTCCAGCAACAGTACAAAAAACTTAAACAAATGATAACATAATTTTATCAAATAATTTTTGAGAGAGATTTACAAGCATCAGAGAACTGAAAAAAAAAAAAACGAACCCCTTTAAATAAATAAATGATCAAAGCTTTTAAAAAAATTATCAAAATTCACTAGGACAGATAAAACAAAGAGCTCTCCAGTCAATGCTATTTTAAGTATTCAATAGTTGTTCCAATTTTCCACTCAAACCAAATGATTTCTTTGGTAGACTTTTAGAGAAGTTT
>NW_013722272.1:0-313 GCF_000517525.1 Limulus polyphemus | reverse complement strand
GTATAAGTATTTGTGGTTTTCGTAAATTATAGGCTAAAATTCAGTAGTTTCTTATTATTGTACTGTATAATATGGAAATGGTAATACTGAAAAAATACTTTATGTATATATATAAGTATATGTTTGTGTATGTGTAAATACGCATGTATATGTATTATGTACGCATGTAAAATATACTTTAAAAATGTAAGTATGGGAATTATAGAAGTCTTTAATCTACCCCTTGAAAGACTTACATTTTTGAAACAATTTGATTAGTTTCTTCATTCGACCTTTATCCCATCTGACCCGGCATGGCCAGGGGGGGGGGGGT
>NW_013722271.1:0-313 GCF_000517525.1 Limulus polyphemus | reverse complement strand
TAAAACACATTCTCAACTATGGTCTGTAAAACACATTCTCAGTACATGTTGTAAAACATCACTATGGTCTGTAAAACACATTCTCAGTACAGGTTGTAAAACCCCTTTTCACTATGGTCTGTAAAACACATTCTCAGCATGGCCTGTAAAACACATTCTTACTATGGTCTGTAAAACACATTCTAAACATGGCCTGTAAAACACATTCTCAGTACATGTTGTAAAACACATTCTCAGCATGGTCTGTAAAACACATTCTCAGTACAGGTTGTAAAACACATTCTCAGTACAGGTTGTAAAACACATTCTCACT
>NW_013722270.1:0-313 GCF_000517525.1 Limulus polyphemus | reverse complement strand
ACACAAAGAGTTATTGAAATACAAATATTACAAGAATATTATTAAATATGCTGTATTATTTAGAACACAAAGAGTTATTGAAATACAATTATTACAAGAATATTATTAAATTATGCTATATTATTTAGGACACAAAGAGTTATTGAAATACAAATATTACAAGAATATTATTAAATATGCTGTATTATTTAGAACACAAAGAGTTATTGAAATACAATTATTACAAGAATATTATTAAACATGCTATATTATTTAGGACACAGAGAGATATTGAATTACAATTATTACAAAAAGTTCAACGAAAGAGAAACCT
>NW_013722269.1:0-313 GCF_000517525.1 Limulus polyphemus | reverse complement strand
CAGGAAATAGTACGGTACATTCCTCAGGAAACTAGTACGGTACATTCCTCAGGAACCTAGTACGGTACATTCCTCAGGAAACTAGTACGGTACATTCCACAGGAAACTAGTATGATACATTCCTCAGGAAATTAGAACGGTACATTTCACAGGAAACTAGTACGGTACATTCCTCAGGAAACTAGTACGGTACATTCCACAGGAAACTAGTACGGTACATTCCTCAGGAAACTAGTACGGTACATTCCACAGGAAACTAGTATGATACATTCCTCAGGAAACTAGTACGGTACATTCCACAGGAAACTAGTAC
>NW_013722268.1:0-313 GCF_000517525.1 Limulus polyphemus | reverse complement strand
GTTATTCTTAATTCTGTAAAATCATGTACCATTACATTTCCGTTATTCTTTTTCTGTCGTTTAGAAATTTTAAAATTTTCTTGTGCTTTTCGCTCACGACAAAAAACAAACAAACAATAATTTCTCTATTTTACGTTTAGTGCACATTAAGGTATTTAATATATGTGTTTTTAGACGTAGTCGAAATGTAATTGTACTCGGTTTAGAGAAGCACGAATAGTGGAAATGTAATGATACGTGATTTTAGAGAATTAAGAATAACGGAAATATAAAGATACATGATTTTAGAGAATTTTACATAATTGTCTTATTG
>NW_013722267.1:0-313 GCF_000517525.1 Limulus polyphemus | reverse complement strand
TCTGCGCTAGCCGTTCCTACTTTAGAAATGATACACTAGAAGGAAGGCAACTAGTCAACATTACCCTTTGCAAATTCTTGGGCTACTTTTTAAAGACGAAAAGTGGGATTCATTGTCACACTATAACGCCTCCACGGTTGAAAGGGCGAGCATGTTTGGTGACGGGATTTGAACCTGTAGATTGCCAGGTCCAAAAGTCAGCACGTAAAAATATATGATGTCATATATTACAACGTGAAACTATTTTAAATTTTAATACTTAAAACTGTGGACCACGGTTTGCGGCCTGTTGTCGCAAAAATGCGCTATAAGA
>NW_013722266.1:0-313 GCF_000517525.1 Limulus polyphemus | reverse complement strand
GTACAGTAGTAGTGTCTATGTCTGCTTGGGGAGCTCCCTGTACAGTAGTAGTGTCTCTCTCTGCCTGGGGAGCTCCCTGTATAGCAGTAGTGTCTCTGTCTGCCTGGGGAGCACCCTGCACAGTAGTAGTGTCTCTATCTGCCAGGGAAGCAGCCTGTACAGTAGTAGTGTCTCTCTCTCTGCCTGGGGAGATCACTGTACAATAGTAGTGTCTCTGTCTGCCAGGGGGAGCAGCCTGTAGATTATTAGTATCTCTGTTTGCCTCGGGGAGGCACCCTCGTACATTATTAGTGTCTCTGTCTGCCTAGGGGAG
>NW_013722265.1:0-313 GCF_000517525.1 Limulus polyphemus | reverse complement strand
ACCCACAATCTGTCTAATGTACCCACAATCTGACTAATGTACCTACAATCTGTCTAATGTACCCACAGCCTTTCTAAGTTACCCACAATTTGTCTAATATACCCACAATCTGTCTAATATACCCACAATCTGGCTAATGTATCCACAATCTGTCTAATATACTCACAATCTGTCTAATATACCCACAATCTGACTAATATACCCACAATATGTCTAATGTACCCACAGTCTGTCTAATGTACCCACAATCTGACTAATGTACCTACAATTTGTCTAATGTACCCACAATATGCCTAATGTACCCAAAATCTGA
>NW_013722264.1:0-313 GCF_000517525.1 Limulus polyphemus | reverse complement strand
TAAATTATTACTTACAGAGTATTAGACGCTTGTAGCTCAACTGATCTCACTTTACAGTTCGTGGTAAATAAATTACTGTAATGTAAAACTAATCAGTTCATTACAATTGCACGTGTTTAACAAATAATCACGAATCATATCTCAGCTATTTGAAATAATTACATTACTGTCACTCTTGTAACACTGTAAATTTTAATAAAACAATATTTTTGTTTAAAGATTATTAGAGAGAAAAATAAACATAACCCCTTCTTTCCACTTCATCCATCGACTCCGAATAACTCCCTCTTTGAATCCCTGTTTCAGCTCTACA
>NW_013722263.1:0-313 GCF_000517525.1 Limulus polyphemus | reverse complement strand
CAAATATTGATTGCCTTTTCCATGCAAAATATTCCCTAAGCTCAAATCAAGATCATAAATGTGTGATAAGGTCTGGAATTTTGAATTTCCATAATGGATATGCCCCTTTTATGTAATAGCATTGGAAATCGGAGGGATATGGGTGAACCTTTGGCACCTGATCCATCCAGAAAGAAACCAACAATTTATACCACAACAATGGTAAGCAAAGTGAAACATCTTGTAACAATTGAGAAGCCACAAACACAAAAGGCATCCATGTGTCTCAGGCAACAATATGATGGTGATGGGATGTATGTTGTGGATATAAATG
>NW_013722262.1:0-313 GCF_000517525.1 Limulus polyphemus | reverse complement strand
TTTTGTTTCAAGTTTCTTATATTCCATCATACTACTATTATTTCAAGTTTTTATATTCCATCATACTACTATTATTCCATGTTTTTATATTCCATCACGCCACTGTTATTTCAAGTTTTTATATTCCATCATGCTACTTTTATTCCATGTTTTTATACTCCATCTTGCCACTATTATTTCAGGTTTTTATATTCCATCATGCTACTATTATTTCAAGTTTTTATATTCCATTATACTACTATTATTCCATGTTTTTATATTCCATCATACTACTTTTGTTTCAAGTTTCTTATATTCCATCATACTACTATTA
>NW_013722261.1:0-313 GCF_000517525.1 Limulus polyphemus | reverse complement strand
AGTTGACAAATTTAGATCCATAGGATGGCCTGCCTTGCAGCCAGCCTCACTGAGTTGACAAATTTAGATCCATAGGATGGTCTGCCTTGTAGCCAGTCTCACTGAGTTGACAAATTTAGATCCATAGGATGGTCTGCCTTGCAGCCAGCCTCACTGAGTTGACAAACTTTAGCTCCATAGGATGGCCTGCCTTGAAGCCAGCCTCACTGAGTAGACAAATTTAGCTCCCTAGGATGGCCTGCCTTGCAGCCAGCCTCACTGAGTTGACAAATTTAGCTCCATAGGATGGCTTGCCTTGCAGCCAGCCTCACTG
>NW_013722260.1:0-313 GCF_000517525.1 Limulus polyphemus | reverse complement strand
AAGCAATGTACACTATTGCGGAACCCACAAAAAAGATAATTAACTTAGAGAACCATACTGTATCAGTGCTGGAATAATTTCGTCAGTATCTAAAAGTTTTCAAAACGTTAGGGAAAATGCACGAAAATATTGTTAGATGGGAGAAACACACATATACAAAAACTAACTCGACAGAACAAATCACATGTGATTAAAAACTTGCTAAATTAAGGTTAGAGGTGATATAAACGACGAACAAATGTTTTTCAAAAAAGCTTTCTTAAAAGTTCCACTACACTATATTACGAGTTTAGTGTTTCAAAATAGGGTAAAG
>NW_013722259.1:0-313 GCF_000517525.1 Limulus polyphemus | reverse complement strand
TAATTACAATTTGGCACTATTCTAAGTGGCAATAAGCGATAGATCTAAATAACTGGAAGATTTGAAATACATTGTTTGTAACATATAATCCTTCCAGAAATAAAAAGAGTGATTTAAATTTTTTTTTGTGGCAATTACAAGGTTGGTCAAATGGACCAAGCCTGCATACTGTATTAGGGTAGAGAAAATAACAAATGAAGTGGACTGAAAAGACTTTTTATGTTTATTTAGTAGGTACTAGAGGTTATGTAAATAATATATTTATATTTAGGACTATTTATTGTTATAAAAGTAACTTAAACTTATATGAAAC
>NW_013722258.1:0-313 GCF_000517525.1 Limulus polyphemus | reverse complement strand
TTTATGTGAGTCCTTTTTGTGTTGTATAAAAAGAAAATGTAACATTACGTGATTCAGATATTGCTAAAACAGAAAGACAAGCGGTGAGTTCTGGTAAAATAAACTAAAATCATGGCGCTAGAAACTTGATACCGACAATATGAGTGTCTGTCCAGTTGATGTCTATCTTCTCTTGGGAGAACTCGGTACTGACAATATGAGTGTCTGTTCAGTTGATGTCTGTCTTCTCTTGGGAGAACTCGGTACTGACAATATGAGTGTCTGTTCAGTTGATGTCTGTCTTCTCTTGGGAGAACTCGGTACTGACAATATT
>NW_013722257.1:0-313 GCF_000517525.1 Limulus polyphemus | reverse complement strand
TTGTTTTAGTAAACCCATGTATTTACACTGTTGAAGTTGTTAGATAAAACACGTTCCTTTACACCATTGGGGCTGTTTGACTCAACACATGTATTTACACTGTTGAAGGTGTTAGATAAAACACATCTCCTTACACCGTTGGGGTTGTTTGATTAAACCAATGTATTTACACTGTTTGAGTAGTTTGATTTAATGCATATCTTTAGACTGTGGGGATGGTTGTACTTAACACGTCTTTATACTGTTGGGATGATTTGATTTGACACATCTCTTTACACTGTTCTAGTTCTTTCTATGAAGAACGTGTCTTTAC
>NW_013722256.1:0-313 GCF_000517525.1 Limulus polyphemus | reverse complement strand
TGTGTATATATATATATATATATATATACATAACTGTAAATTAAATCATTTAGTATATTACAAGGTTGATAATTACTAGGTATAATACATTTAACAAATTGTTTAGTATGTTACAAAGCTGATAATTACGAGGTATAATACACTTAGCAAGTCATTTAGCATGTTACAAAGCTGATAATTACTAAGTATAATACACTTAACAAATCGTTTAGTATGTTAAAAAGCTGATAATTACGAGGTATAATACACTTAGCAAATCATTTAGCATGTTACAAAGCTGATAACTACTAGATATAACACATTTAACAAATCG
>NW_013722255.1:0-313 GCF_000517525.1 Limulus polyphemus | reverse complement strand
ATTTATATAATCTAATTTGAACAAGAACGATTGTTATGGTGCTGACTTGAGTATTAGAAACACACGATTTTTGACAGTAATCGAATCGTTGATAGAATATAACGAATAGCTTTACCCTATTTTTAAACACTAAACTCGTAATATAGTGTAGAGGAACTTTTAAGAAAGCTTTTTTGAAAAACATTTGTTCGTCGTTTATATCACCACTAACCTTAATTTAGCAAGTTTTTAATCACATGTGATTTGTTTTCGAGTTAGTTTTTGTATATGTGTGTTTCTCCCATCTAACAATATTTTCGTGCATTTTCCCTAA
>NW_013722254.1:0-313 GCF_000517525.1 Limulus polyphemus | reverse complement strand
TACACAATGGACAAGTCAGTAGTGGTGATGAAGAGGTTAAGTATAGTAGAATATTCACATGGACAAGTCAGTAGTGGTGATGAAGAGGTTAAGTATAGTAGAATATTCACATGGACAAGTCAATAAGCACGGTAGTACTTGGCTGATTTGTTAGAATATTCGCTTCCGGGCTTATTGATAATAGGTAGTACTTGGCTGATTTGTCAGAATATTCCCTTCCTATTATCAATAAGCCCGGTAGTACTTGGCTGATTTGTCAGAATATTCGCTTCCTATTATCAATAAGCCCGGTAATACTTGACTGATTTGTCAG
>NW_013722253.1:0-313 GCF_000517525.1 Limulus polyphemus | reverse complement strand
TGTCTCAATAATATGCACACCATATCAAACAAAGTCACAGTAATAGGCACACCATATCAAACAAAGCCACAGTAACAAGCACACCATATCAAACAAAGCCACAGAAAGAAGCACACCATATCAAACAAAGCCACAGTAACAGACACACCATATCAAAGAAAGCCACAGTAACAGACACACCATATCAAACAAAGTCACAGTAACAGACACACCATATCAAAGCCACAGTAACAGACACACCATATCAAACAAAGCCACAGTAACAGACACACCATATCAAACAAAGCCACAGTAACAGACACACCATATCAAA
>NW_013722252.1:0-313 GCF_000517525.1 Limulus polyphemus | reverse complement strand
GGTCACTACAGTATGTAGTTGGTCATTATAAAGAAACAACGAACTGTATATTTCACTACAGTATTTCACTACAGTATGTAGTATACAGTTCATTGTTTCTTTATAATGACCAGCTTCGTACTGTAGTGAAATATACAGTTCATTGTTTCTTTATAATGACCAGATACGTACTGTAGTGAAATATACAGTTCATTGTTTCTTTATAATGACCAGATACGTACTGTAGTGAAATATACAGTTCATTGTTTCTTTATAATGACCAGCTTCGTACTGTAGTGAAATATACAGTTCATTGTTTCTTTATAATGACCAG
>NW_013722251.1:0-313 GCF_000517525.1 Limulus polyphemus | reverse complement strand
CTCCCCATCTCTTTAGTACTCTATCCATATTAAATAGTCCCCCGGAGGGACAGAGGTGAGTCTACGGACTTGCGACGATAAAATCCAGGTTCGATTCCCCGTTGTGAACACAGCAGATAACTAAATGTGGCTTTGCTCTACAACACGCACGCACGCACGCACGCAAACGCCCTATTAAATAACATATAACCCTGTATTTCAAAAACATTTCTGTCTTCAAAATCGTCTATATTTAATCAGTTTCACTTATTCTCATTATATCAGAATTTCTCATTCCTACCAGCGCTCAAAAGTCATCTGTTTTATTTCTTAT
>NW_013722250.1:0-313 GCF_000517525.1 Limulus polyphemus | reverse complement strand
TTTTTGTTTAATGTAGTTTCCTACTTTCTTGCAGTTCCCCTAGTTTCATGTATTTTCTTTGTTTAATGTGGTTTCCTAGTTTAATGTAGCTTCCTACTTTCTTGCACATCCCTAGTTTCATGTATTTTCTTTGTTTAATGTAGTTTCCTACTTTCTTGCAGTTCCCCAGTTTCATGTGTTTAATGTAGTTTCCTACTTTCTTGCAGTTCCCTAGTTTCATGTATTTTCTTTGTTTAATGTAGTTTCCTAGTTTAATGTAGCTTCCTACTTTCTTGCAGTTCCCTAGTTTCATGTATTTTTTGTTTAATGTAGT
>NW_013722249.1:0-313 GCF_000517525.1 Limulus polyphemus | reverse complement strand
GTACTCAAGTTAGTCGTTGTCTGTATAAGAACTTCTGGGTGAGACAAAATAAGAGTGTATTATAATACGTCAACCAATAACCAACACTGCTAGTACTCAAGTAGTCGTTGTCTGTATAAGAACTTCTGGGTGAGACAAAATAAGAGTGTATTATAATACGTCAACCAATAACCAACACTGCTAGGGTTAACTGACGGATTATACAGGGTCATACAAGGGTTAGCCGATGGAATATGCTGGGAAATACAAGGGTTAACTGATGGATTATACAGGGTCACACAAGGGTTAGCCGATGGAATATGCCGAGAAATAC
>NW_013722248.1:0-313 GCF_000517525.1 Limulus polyphemus | reverse complement strand
TTTGTTGTCATTTGTTTATGGTGTCCAACCTACTTGTAGCTGTACGATCGAGTTTGTTGTCATTTGTTTACAGTCTCCAACCTACTTGTAGCTGTACGATGGAGTTTGTTGTCATTTGTTTACGGTGTCCAACCTACTTGTAGCTGTATGATGGAGTTTGTTGTCATTTGTTTACGGTGTCCAACCTACTTGTAGCTGTATGATGGAGTTTGTGTCATTTGTTTATGGTGTCCAACCTACTTGTAGCTGTACGATCGAGTTTGTTGTCATTTGTTTACAGTCTCCAACCTACTTGTAGCTGTATGATGGAGTT
>NW_013722247.1:0-313 GCF_000517525.1 Limulus polyphemus | reverse complement strand
ATGTTTTGTGATTATAACACTGTGTATGTAACATCTTACAGTGTGTTTAATGATATTGTTATGTTTTGTGATTATAACACTATGTATGTAACATCTTACAGTGTGTTTAATCATATTGTTATGTTTTGTGATTAAAACACTGTGTATGTAACATCTTACAGTGTGTTTAATCATATTGTTATGTTTTGTGATTATAACACTATGTATGTAACATCTTACAGTGTGTTTAATGATATTGTTATGTTTTGTGATTATAACACTATGTATGTAACATCTTACAGTGTGTTTAATGATATTGTTATGTTTTGTGATT
>NW_013722246.1:0-313 GCF_000517525.1 Limulus polyphemus | reverse complement strand
ATGCGTCTTATATACCCATGCGTCCTATATGCCATCAAATACGGTAAGTTGAGTTTTGTGGTATCTGCGGGTTACATAACGACCCAAACAGCTGTAGGGATACGACGACTGTTGGGGAAAACATTTGTTCAATAGCCTCACATAATACACTATGATAATCAATTAGATTCGAGGAAATGAAACAGACACTCAAACTTACATTGTTCCACGCCTTCTTCTTTCCAAGAATTTAAAATATCTATACTTTCTAGTTTGTGAAGTTTTATCGTAAAGGTTTCATCTAATATAAGGTCTATACTTATTGATATTGTTA
>NW_013722245.1:0-313 GCF_000517525.1 Limulus polyphemus | reverse complement strand
TACCAGATCATATAGTGATAGATGACGTTTATATTACCCTGTTTTACCATGGTTATCCGTAGGAGCTTATTAATTTATTTTCTATAAAACTTCTATAGTATATACCAGATGACGTTTATATTACCCTGTTTTACCATGGTTATCCGTAAGAGCTTATTAATTTATTTTCTATAAAACTTCTATAGTATATACCAGCTCATATAGTGATAGATGACGTTTATATTACCCTGTTTTACCATGGTTATCCGTAAGAGCTTATTAATTTATTTTCTATAAAACTTCTATAATATATACCAGATCATATAGTGATAGA
>NW_013722244.1:0-313 GCF_000517525.1 Limulus polyphemus | reverse complement strand
GGGTGGGTTCTGGTCAATTTCACTTTTGAAGGAAATAGTTCTTCTGTAGACATCTTTTTGATACTGGATGTCGAGGTCCCGGATTGATCTATCAATTTCTCATATTCACATGTGTCCCATTCATGAGTAGAGGGGTACTATATTCTCTCTGGTCTCATGAACTTGAGATGAAGACGGTATGATTTTCTTTCCTACCCCACGTGGATGTCAGTTCCTGGTGGCCTGGGTTTTGTATTGTAGTCGACTTGCCGGTGGTATGGTCCTCTTTCCTACCCCCATATGATGTTGGTACCCAGTGGCTGGGTTTTGAATT
>NW_013722243.1:0-313 GCF_000517525.1 Limulus polyphemus | reverse complement strand
AAATTTGTAACAAAAATCATGTAAGGTATATTGTTTTCCACTTTCCACCATACTTATCAAACCTCGGGTTCAAACCCAGAAGCGTGTAAAAATATCTATTTTCAAGTCACTGCCCAAGAGGCCTTTCGTTATGCGAGTATACTCAATTATAATTGTCATAAAACATTTTATGAACAAAAATGCAATGTTGAAAAATATAATTAGGCTAAGCCTAATATTGTTATTCTGTGTAATAGTTTACCAAACAAATCGAACTTTTGGGGGTTATTTTAAAGTTTGAAACAACTGTGGATCCTTAAGTTCTCTTCCCCTC
>NW_013722242.1:0-313 GCF_000517525.1 Limulus polyphemus | reverse complement strand
GTTAGTGTATACATACAATCTTTCATTAATATTGCTGTCAGTGTCTACATACATTTTTCATTAATATTGTTGTTTGTGTATACATACATCTTTCATTAATATTGTTGTTAGTGTCTACATACATCTCATTAATATTGTTGTTTGTGTATACATACATTTTTCATTAATATTGTTGTTAGTGTGTACATACATCTCATTAATATTGTTGTTAGTGTATACATGCATCTTTCATTAATATTGTTGTTTGTGTATACATACATTTTTCATTAGTATTGTTGTTAGTGTCTACATATATCTCATTAATATTGTTGTT
>NW_013722241.1:0-313 GCF_000517525.1 Limulus polyphemus | reverse complement strand
CGTGTATGTACTGTGGCAGAATGTGGAGTTCAAGTAAGAAATGATACGTGTATGTACGGTGGCAGAATGTGGAGTTCGAGTAAGAAATGATACGTGTATGTACTGTGGCAGAATGCGGAGTTCTAGTAAGAAATGATACGTGTATGTACTGTGGCAGAATGTGGAGTTCTAGTAAGAAATGATACGTGTATGTACGGTGGCAGAATGTGGAGTTCAAGTAAGAAATGATACGTGTATGTACTGTGGCAGAATGCGGAGTTCTAGTAAGAAATGATACGTGTATGTACTGTGGCAGAATGTGGAGTTCTAGTAT
>NW_013722240.1:0-313 GCF_000517525.1 Limulus polyphemus | reverse complement strand
AACAGTTGTTGACATTGGATGAAGCATACTTGTACTTTGGTAACTATAACACGTTTCATGCCACTTTCTACCGGTCAATACAGGTCTGTTGTCGGTTCTGGGAAGGGGTGCGTCGGCACAACCGCGTGGGTGTTAGCTGTCTGGTGCCACTGATCGTGTATATCAGACCTGAAGCTTCACTACCACCTCACCACAACAACGAGAAAGCAAACGCACTTCCTGTCTTCTTCACATCCTTTCCTCTGATTTGACCACGACAAGTCATTTAAGCATTATCAAAATTCCACCCAAGCCATATGTTTTACTATAACAA
>NW_013722239.1:0-313 GCF_000517525.1 Limulus polyphemus | reverse complement strand
AATCAGCTGCACCTGTTTTACTGTTTTCTTTACCAATAAGCTGAGATAACTGAAGAGTTTTATACATGTGATAAAATGTTATCTTGTGCACGTGAAGCATTAATGGATTTTATCATTTTGAGTGGTTTTTTATTTACCAGTGTACTTTTATTATAAAACATCGTAGCCTCGGGTTACATAAATACTAAAATAAACATAGTGTTATTATTAATATAAAATACAACTGCCTACTTAAATCAAGAATATTACTTCCATTAAAGGTCTATTTGGAGTGGATTGACAATAAATGTGCTACCCCCCCACAACCACCCAC
>NW_013722238.1:0-313 GCF_000517525.1 Limulus polyphemus | reverse complement strand
AATGGTGATAGTTTAAACATGTCAATGTTATCAAGTTATACATATCACATCAGAATGGTGATAGTTTAAACATGTCAATGTTATCAAGTTATACATATCACATCAGAATGGTGATAGTTTAAACACGTCAATGTTATCAAGTTATACATATCACATCAGAATGGTGATAGTTTAAACATGTCAATGTTATCAAGTTATACATATCACATCAGAATGGCGATAGTTTAAACATATCAATGTTATCAAGTTATACATATCACTTCAGAATGGTGATAGTTTAAACACGTCAATGTTATCAAGTCATACATATCAC
>NW_013722237.1:0-313 GCF_000517525.1 Limulus polyphemus | reverse complement strand
ACTCACACACCAAACCCCTTGGTTATGTAACCAGTATTATGTTCTTGTAATCTTGGATAGATAAGGAACTAAACTTAGTATAAGTTATCTAATGATTGTCTTTAGCCATACTCAGGACGACTTTTGTTTTATAATTAACTTCTTCAGAACTTGCAACGATTTGATCTTGTTTTAACTAACTGATTCTTCAAATCATTAAAGTGTATGTTATCAACAGTTTTTGTCTTTAATATTCTTTGTGTCGCTAAGACTGATTTGTGCTTTATTGTTGTTATCTAGACGATAATGTGTCGCTGAGACTGATTTGTGCTTT
>NW_013722236.1:0-313 GCF_000517525.1 Limulus polyphemus | reverse complement strand
GACATTATCAATTATATAAACAAATCGATAATATTTCTTATATTTGAAATATCCGCTCTCCGCTGCGGAGTTCAAAGGCCCCCTCGTGATTCGGAGGCTCCAATGTACCAATCAAACTCCTCCATTATATCCAAATCCTTCTATAACTACCCTAAGGGGGTCTATACTCCCTAAAAACAGTTAAAACAGTAGCCTGTAGTAAAAGAGCATTTGTACAAAGTTTGTTTTGTTTAGGTTGTAATTGGGGATAAGAAAACAGAATTAAACATGGCGTCCCCGGAATCCTGAGGAGGGAAGCTATACTTGAGTTCAA
>NW_013722235.1:0-313 GCF_000517525.1 Limulus polyphemus | reverse complement strand
TATATAATGTATTAGAACTACTACGGCAGTATGTTAGGTATAGGAGTAATAGGAGTAACTAACATACTGCCGTAGTAGTTCTAATACATTATATAGGAGTAACTAACATACTGCCGTAGTAGTTCTATTACAGTATATATATATATATACTGTATTACACCTACAGCTATATACTGTATTAGACCTACAGCTGTATACTGTAATAGAACTACAGCTATATACTGTATTACACCTACAGCTATATACTGTAATAGAACTACTACGGCAGTATGTTAGTTACTCCTATATATATATACTGTATTAAACCTACAGC
>NW_013722234.1:0-313 GCF_000517525.1 Limulus polyphemus | reverse complement strand
AGACACATACAGGAATTGTGAGACGGTAATAACATTCAGACACACAGGAATTGTCAGACGGTAATAACATTCAGACACACACAGGAATTGTCAGACGGTAATAACATTCAGACACACACAGGAATTGTCAGACGGTAATAACATTCACACATACAGTAATTGTCAGACGGTAATAACATTCAGACACACACACACACAGCTGTCAGACGGTAATAACATTCACACATACAGTAATTGTCAGACGGTAATAACATTCAGACACACACACACACAGCTGTCAGACGGTAATAACATTCACACATACAGTAATTGT
>NW_013722233.1:0-313 GCF_000517525.1 Limulus polyphemus | reverse complement strand
AAAATTAACGAGTCCCGAGCAACAGAACACAAGCGAAAGCAGTTAATAAGTTAATGTTTATTTGTATATCAAACAGTTCTTGTACTACAACCCTGATGAAGCCGCAATAGCGAAACGCTGGCTGAAATAAAGTTATTTTTTTATTATTATCTGGAGAGTGAAGGATATTATTTTTAACGACAAGCATTAAAATTAATTTCAAATTTATACTGTTGTAGAATTTAGTTTTCTTCGAAGTTAATCTTAAATTATGCTTCATTTGTAGTTCACTTAGATTACTTTAGATAATGAAGATACGACTTATTTTATATAA
>NW_013722232.1:0-313 GCF_000517525.1 Limulus polyphemus | reverse complement strand
CATTCATTGTTCGGATATAGTAGCATAGCAACAAGCATTCATTGTTCGGATATAGTAGTACAGCAACAAACATTCATTGTTCGGATATAGTAGTATAGCAACAAGCATTCAATTTTTAGATATAGTAGTATAGCAACAAGTATTCATTGTTTGGATATAGTAGTATAGCAACAAGCATTCATTGTTCGGATATAGTAGTACAGCAACAAGCATTCATTGTTTGTGTATAGTAGTATAGCAACAAGCATTCATTGTTCGGATATAGTAGTACAGCAACAAGCATTCATTGTTCGGATATAGTAGTATAGCAAAA
>NW_013722231.1:0-313 GCF_000517525.1 Limulus polyphemus | reverse complement strand
TTTTAGAATTCCTCTAACCACGGTACACGTTTTAAAATTCCTCTATCCACGGACAGTAATTCGTTTTAAAATGTCTGTACTATACAGATACTAGCACACTTTTTAAAATTCCTCTAACCACGGACAGTAATTCGTATTAAAATGTCTGTACTATACAGATACTAGCACACGTTTTAAAATTCCTCTAACCACGGACAGTAATTCGTATTAAAATGTCTGTACTATACAGATACTAGCACAGGAATTTTAAAACGTTCTAACCACGGAAACGAATTACTGTAAAATGTCTGTACTATACAGATACTAGTACACA
>NW_013722229.1:0-313 GCF_000517525.1 Limulus polyphemus | reverse complement strand
CTAAGTAATAACTTTTAAGTTAGTATTGACGTAAGGTATTTGCACATAATGTAATATGTAATTATATGATAATATACCATGTAATGATTATGTGCCAATAGATACCTGCACCTGAAGGAAGAAATAATGCTAATTCAGTTCTTCACAACTGGAAAAATGATTACTTATAGTACCAAATTACAGTTTTTCTATGATGATGTTTTATTGTTTGAAAACAATGAGTTTACTGTAGTTGTTGGACAGTTTATGTACTTTTTCTTGAGAATCTGATGCTTAGTGAATATATCTATGTAATGATCACACAGGACACATG
>NW_013722228.1:0-313 GCF_000517525.1 Limulus polyphemus | reverse complement strand
TCACTCACCAAAGGGCCTTCTAGATGTTACTTTCACTCACCAAAGGGCCTTCTCGATATTACTCTCACTCACCAAAGGGCCTTCTAGATGTTACTCTCACTCACTAAAGGTCAGAATCAAAGGATTTAAAACAGAAGTTCTGAAGCCATGGAACCATCTTGACATTAGCGAAACCCTTGCGGATCCAGACCTAACCAGTAGTAGTCTCCACACGTGACGAATGAGATTTTACAATATACAGATGGGTAAACCGTTGAAGACTAGGCTATATATATATAAATTGCAATGTTGGGGACTAGGCTATATATATAAA
>NW_013722227.1:0-313 GCF_000517525.1 Limulus polyphemus | reverse complement strand
GGTTTTACCGCTATGTTCTTTTAAACCGTGACATAATATATATACATTTATCTACTCTTACCGCTATGTTCTTTTAAACCGTCACATAATATATATACATTCATCTGGTCTTACCTCTATGTTCTTTTAAACCGTGACATAATATATATACATTTATCTGGTCTTACCGCTATGTTCTTTTAAACCGTGACATAATATATATACATTTATCTAGTCTTACCGCTATGTTCTTTTAAACCGTGACATAATATATATACATTTATTTGGTTTTACCGCTATGTTCTTTTAAACCGTGATATAATATATATACATT
>NW_013722226.1:0-313 GCF_000517525.1 Limulus polyphemus | reverse complement strand
GTAGGCGACCCGTTACAACTCTACTGTCCAGAGACTGAATATTGCAATTTAAACCTTTAATGGTGAACTTACCATGATTCAATAAATCATTTTTAAGCTCCTCAGAAGATACCGATAATAGCCATAAATGGTTAAACTGAAGAGTTCCAAACGCTACAACATTTTTCAATCCAATAACCGATTCAATAGATTCCCTAAAATCTTCACGGAAGTATGGTCTACCACGAATATCACAACGAAGCAATACCGTTTTCTCAAAACCAATATTTCCAGGTAACAATGTATTAACACCTCCTTCCATACTAGCACTAGA
>NW_013722225.1:0-313 GCF_000517525.1 Limulus polyphemus | reverse complement strand
GTTATGTATTGTATGTGAGAACATTCTTACGAATTATGTATTGTATGTGAGAACATTCCTATGAAGTTATATATTGTATGTGAGAACATTCCTACGAAAGTTATGTATTGTATGTGAGAACATTCCTACGAAAGTTATGTATTGTATGTGAGAACATTCCTACGAAAGTTATGTATCGTGTGTGAGAACATTCCTTCGAAAGTTACGTATTTTGTGTGAGAACATTCCTACGAAAGTTACGTGTTGTGTGTGAGAACATTCCTACGAAAGTTATGTATTGTATGTGAGAACATTCCTACAAAGTTATGTGTTG
>NW_013722224.1:0-313 GCF_000517525.1 Limulus polyphemus | reverse complement strand
TTGTTAATGTTTTGTAATGTGTAACATCAAAGTTATGTAACATTTGTTAGTTGGTATCTATCTAGTTAATGTTTTGTAATATGTAACATTAAAGTTGTGTAACATTTGTTAGTTGGTATCTATCTAATTAATGTTTTGTAATATGTAACATTAAAGTTGTGTAACATTTGTTTGTTGGTCTCTATTTAGTTAATGTTTTGTAATATGTAACATTAAAGTTGTGTAACATTTGTTTGTTGGTCTCTATCTAATTAATGTTTTGTAATATGTAACATTAAAGTTGTGTAACATTTGTTTGTTTATATCTATCTAG
>NW_013722223.1:0-313 GCF_000517525.1 Limulus polyphemus | reverse complement strand
AGCAATGGGATAGTGAGAAACCCAAAATTTTAATGTTGGACGAATCTGTATCTCTTCAGGATTTCCCAGGATTAAATCTGGAGATTTCTGATTTTTTTAAATATGTTTTATATCATATGGACTTGTCTCAAAATGGCGTTAACGTGTTTGGGGTGTAAATAGTGTTTAGTTTGCTTGTGTTATGAAGGTAATCTTAACGATTGATAGCTTTTGTTGACAATATTTTTTTTTCAAATTGAAGTGATCAAGTTTTAGGTTTTGTGTAACACTATTTTTCACAGAAGTGATAATTCTGATGGTTTGTCGCGAAGTG
>NW_013722222.1:0-313 GCF_000517525.1 Limulus polyphemus | reverse complement strand
AATGGTGTTCAACCTATTATTATATGTGCTGGTTAGTTTGAGTAGTCTGGACTTGTTGGGGATAATTCTGAATGGTGTTCAACCTATTATTATATGTGTGTGCTGGTTAGTTTGAGTAGTCTGGACTTGTTAGAATTATCCCCTAGTTGTGTTTGACCTATTATTATATGTGCTGGTTAGTTTGAATAGTCTGGACTTGTTGGGGATAATTCTGAATGGTGTTCAACCTATTATTATATGTGCTGGTTAGTTTGAGTAGTCTGGACTTGTTGGGGATAATTGTTAATGGTGTTCAAAATATCATTATATGTGC
>NW_013722221.1:0-313 GCF_000517525.1 Limulus polyphemus | reverse complement strand
GATGTTACAGTCCTATCTAGTCCGTTGATGTTACAGTTCTATCTAGTTAGTTGTTGTTACAGTCCTATCTAGTTAGTTGTTGTTACAGTCCTATCTAGTTAGTTGATGTTACAGTCCTATCTAGTTAGTTGATGTTACAGTCCTATCTAGTTTGTTGTTGTTACAGTCCTATCTAGTTAGTTGTTGTTACAGTCCTATCTAGTTAGTTGATGTTACAGTCCTATCTAGTTAGTTGATGTTACAGTCCTATCTAGTTAGTTGATGTTACAGTCCTATCTAGTTAGTTGTTGTTACAGTTCTATCTAGTTAGTTG
>NW_013722220.1:0-313 GCF_000517525.1 Limulus polyphemus | reverse complement strand
CCTTTTTTTTATAGATTAATAGAGCCCTGCACAAATTGTGCCCCATATTAACACTTTTTTTGTATACATTAATAGAGCCTTGCACAAATTGTGCCCCATATCAACACCTTTATTTTATATATATATAGATTAATAGAGCCTTGCACAAATTGTGCCCCCCTTTTAACACCTTTTTATATAGATTAATAGAGCCCTGCACAATTTGTGCCCCATATTAACACCTTTTTTATAGATTAATAGAGCCTTGCACAAATTGTGCCCCCCTTTTAACACCTTTTTATATAGATTAATAGAGCCCTGCACAATTTGTGCC
>NW_013722219.1:0-313 GCF_000517525.1 Limulus polyphemus | reverse complement strand
GATCTAATGTAACGTCTGACAACACAGTAGATGTTACTGTAGTTCAAATGTAACGTCTGACAATACAGTAGGTGTTACTGTGGATCAACTGTAACGTCTGACAATACAGTAGGTGTTACTGTAGTTCAAATGTAACGCCTGACAACACAGTTGGTGTTACTATAGATCAAATGTAACGTCTTACAATACAGTAGGTGTTACTGTAGATCAACTGTAACGTCTAACACCACATTAGGTGTTACTGTAGATCAACTGTAACGTCTGACAACACAGTAGATGTTACTGTAGTTCAAATGTAACGACTGACAACACT
>NW_013722218.1:0-313 GCF_000517525.1 Limulus polyphemus | reverse complement strand
GATCAAAAAAAGTTGCCGACCACTGGTCTAAAGGCATAAAAAGTCTTAAAAATGGACAAACGAAGGAGTGACTTCAATTATGTTTTAATATTTGAAGTTTTTGTATTCTTAAAAGAAACAACCACAAAACAACAACAACAATCAAATTCAGAAAAAAAAGAAAAAAAACTTCATTTCACCTTCCATTACTGGTTTCACCCTCTACTGGGAAAACAGAAAGGTAGATAATTTGTAAAATAAGAAAAAGTTACTATATTTTAAAAACTTGAAGTTCTTTTCATGAAAGTAATATACACAGCTTCAACGTGTAATA
>NW_013722217.1:0-313 GCF_000517525.1 Limulus polyphemus | reverse complement strand
AAAAGTTTTCTCAATTAATTTTTCTAGTCCTTTCAGGAATTATGCATTTAATATGTGACTCAGATATTGTCACAAACCTTACCTCATCATAGAGATATTTATTATCTTGTTAAGTCCATCTATGAGAATTAAAGATAATCAAACAAAGTAAAAAAGTAAAATTAAATATAATTGAAACTTCTACATTAAACTTTTATTAAAGATAATCAAACAAAGTAAAAAGTAAAATTAAACATAATTGAAACTTCTACATTAAACATAACTGAAACTTCTACATTAAACATTTATTAAAGATAATCAAACAAAGTAAAAA
>NW_013722216.1:0-313 GCF_000517525.1 Limulus polyphemus | reverse complement strand
GTAGAAATAGGGCTAGAATATTCAAGTCGTCATTGTTTAAGTACAAGTAGTATATGGGCTTAGAATATTCAAGTCGTCATTGTTTAGTACAAGTAGAATATTGGTTAGAATATTCAAGTTGTCTTTGTTGAGTACAATTAGAATATTGGTTAGAATATTCAAGTCGTCATTGTTAAGTACAAGTAGAATATGGGTTAGAATATTCAAATCGTCATTGTTAAGTACAAGTAGAAATAGGGCTAGAATATTTAGGTCATCATTGTTTAGTACAAGTATAATATGGGTTAGAATATTCAAGTCGTCATTGTTAAGT
>NW_013722215.1:0-313 GCF_000517525.1 Limulus polyphemus | reverse complement strand
GTGATCGTAGCCTCGCCAGGTTTCGAACATAGAGAGGACTGTTGTGATCGTAGCCTCGCCAGGTTTCGAACATAGAGAGGACTGTTGTGATCGTAGCCTCGCCAGGTTTCGAACATAGAGAGGACTGTTGTGATCGTAACCCATACTTATTAAATTTGATATTACTTCATTCGAGTTCTGATGAAAAAGGAGCATGTTTACGTAATAAGATTTAATATTTATGAAAAGACATCTTGATCAGTGATTTATGACGGAGAAAGATATACTTTGTTTGTAATTAAGCACAAAGCTACACATTGGGCCCGTGGTTGTG
>NW_013722214.1:0-313 GCF_000517525.1 Limulus polyphemus | reverse complement strand
ATGATGACTAATCTAGAGAATATACTGTATTTGTATGATGACTAATCTAGAGAATATACTGTATTTTTATGATGACTAATCTAGAGAAGATACCGTATTTTTATGATGACTAATCTAGAGAAGATACCGTATTTTTATGATGAATAATCTAGAGAAGATACTGTATTTGTATGATGACTAATCTAGAGAAGATACTGTATTTGTATGATGACTAATCTGGAGAATATACTGTATTTGTATGATGACTAATCTAGAGAATATACTGTGTTTTTATGATGACTAATCTAGAGAATATACTGTATTTGTATGATGA
>NW_013722213.1:0-313 GCF_000517525.1 Limulus polyphemus | reverse complement strand
TTAATTGGTAAGTGATGACTTTTACCAGTCTAAAAACTCTTGTGTATTACTCACACATCCACTTTTGAATTATTTCGTTTTGAAAGAGTTTGATTTTTGTTGTTGTTGTGTGAATTTCGCAGAAGGCTACTTTAGGGCTACCCTTGCTGTCCGTGTTAGCCGTCTCTAATTTTCAAGTGACAAGTTAGAGAAAAGGCAGCAAGCATTTGAGGATGTCCAATTCTTCCAGTTAGCTGTAGCCGAATGTGGCGTAGTGGGCAGCCGAACGGGCTGTGTACCGCAAGGTCCGAGGTGCAAGCTGCGATGTGTATCT
>NW_013722212.1:0-313 GCF_000517525.1 Limulus polyphemus | reverse complement strand
TAACTGACCTTCTGCAACAGCGAAGAATAATGAATTGTATTTTATTACTGAATAATAACCGACCTTCTGCAACAGCGAAGAAGAATCGATTGTATTTTATTACTGAATAATAACCGACCTTCTGCAACAGCTAAGAATAATGAATTGTATTTTATTACTGAATAATAACTGACCTTCTGCAACAGCCAAGACAAATCGATGGTATTTTATTACTGAATAAAAGGTCGGTTGTTCTTCGCTGTTGCAGGAATGATTGTATTTTATTACTGAATAATAACTGACCTTCTGCAACAGCCAAGACGAATCGATGGTA
>NW_013722211.1:0-313 GCF_000517525.1 Limulus polyphemus | reverse complement strand
ATGCTGAGGGGGTGCCAAACCCCATATGGTATTTGGTAATCAGTATTTTAGCATAGCTTGTATTTGTTTATTTTGTTTGGCACCCCCTCCCGATTACCAAATACTATATGGAACAAATACAAACTATGCTGAGGGGGTGCCAAACAAAATACTGATTACTAAATACTACATGGAACAAATACAAGCTTTGCTGAGGGGTGCCAAACAAAATACTGATTACCAAATACTATATGGAACAAATACAAGCTATGCTGAGGGGGGTGCCAAACAAAATACTGATTACCAAATACCATATGGAACAAATACCAGCTAT
>NW_013722210.1:0-313 GCF_000517525.1 Limulus polyphemus | reverse complement strand
TCTAGAATATTTAATTACATAAAGTTCTCTGTACCCTTCACTTCACAAAAGCATATTTAGGATATTACATAAAGCTCTCTGTATCCCTCTTCACTTCATAAAAGCGTATTTAGGATATTACATAAAGCTCTCAGTATCCCTCTTCACTTCATAAAAGTGTATTTAGGATATTACATAAAGCTCTCAGTATCCCTCTTCACTTCATAAAAGCGTATTTAGGATATTACATAAAGCTCTCAGTATCCCTCTTCACTTCATAAAAGCGTATTTAGGATATTACATAAAGCTCTCAGTATCCCTCTTCACTTCATAA
>NW_013722209.1:0-313 GCF_000517525.1 Limulus polyphemus | reverse complement strand
AACGTTGAATATTATTTATGATTTTAACATTAAAAGTGGTTGGAATTAAGTTAATCTTAATGCTTATAAAAAAGATAAACAAAAACAAGTTTCGATGAATACGTATTTTCAATTATTTGGAATGGAACTATTTCTTTTCCTTAATTTGAAAGAAAATTTTAGCCTTTGTGTTACAAATCCTACAATAATTTTCAAATACACGTCTTCTTTGAGCAGTACATTCGCATCTACGAAATCAGAATGTCGTTCTATTAATAAAATTATTTATTAAATGTCCAGTGGTAGTGGCCCCCCAGTGGCACAGTGGTATGTC
>NW_013722208.1:0-313 GCF_000517525.1 Limulus polyphemus | reverse complement strand
CAAACTAAATGTTCCTAATACGATGGGATTGAATAAACAATACGGTTTTCTTGTTTATCGTTGAAAAAAAAACTACATTAACACAGTATTTACACCACCAACTGTTTATTAGTTCAGGAAATTATATTTACACAGTACTGGTTGATAACTTAATATTCATACAATACCATCGTTCTGCTACCGGTCAAGGGTGTTACATTTGTATAACAACAACAGTACAACGTTATTGTTTTAACGGTTTTGTTCACTTGTGCTTCACGCAAGTAGAACGTTTTATTTTTCCTTTTTTTTTTTTTTTTTTTACGGACGCTCG
>NW_013722207.1:0-313 GCF_000517525.1 Limulus polyphemus | reverse complement strand
GGAATGTAGGCCAAAAGCCCTAACTTTGCGATTGTTTTAAAACGTTTATCCCCGAAAAATTGCAAGAATGTCACAAATCTTGCATCTCTCTACGTCAGCCTGTGTTGTTGTTTTTCGCAAGGTATCTTTGTGCAAAGTTTAATTTACATTGATTGAAATATAGAGGAATGGTAGGCATAAAGTCATAATTTTGCAAGATTGTTTTACCTTTGGTTTATTAGTTAGTAGTTTAAGCACAAAGCGACACAATTGGCTATCTGTGCTCTGCCCACCACGGTATCGAAATCTGGTTTCCAGCGTTGTAAGTCCGCAG
>NW_013722206.1:0-313 GCF_000517525.1 Limulus polyphemus | reverse complement strand
ATAAGTTGATAGCTAGATATGTACTTTTAAAGAAGAGTAGTCTTCTTTAAAAGTACATATCTAGCTATCAACTTATGTAGATAAGTTGATAGCTAGATATGTACTTTTAAAGACTACATAAGTTGACAGCTAGATATGTACTTTTAAAGAAGACTACATAAGTTGATAGCTAGATATGTACTTTTAAAGAAGACTACATAAGTTGATAGCTAGATATATATTTTTAAAGAAGACTACGTAAGTTGATAGCTAGATATGTACTTTTAAAGAAGACTACATAAGTTGGTAGTTAGATATGTACTTTTCAAGAAGA
>NW_013722205.1:0-313 GCF_000517525.1 Limulus polyphemus | reverse complement strand
TTTTTAGGAATAAGCGCCTGATTAAAGAAACATGGTGTCAGAGAAATGTTTTTGCTAACTTAGCAATCTTTATAAGAATTTTTAGGAATAAGCGCCTGATTAAAGAAATATGGTGTCAGAGAAATGTTTTTGCTAATTTAACAATCTTTATAAGAATGTTTAAGAATAAGCGCCTGATTAAAGAAACATGGTGTCAGAGAAATGTTTTTGCTAACTTAGCAATCTTTATAAGAATTTTTAAGAATAAGCGCCTGATTAAAGAAACATGGTGTCAGAGAAATGTTTTTGCTAACTTAGCAATCTTTATAAGAAT
>NW_013722204.1:0-313 GCF_000517525.1 Limulus polyphemus | reverse complement strand
ATAATATAAACTATCCTGGACGTTAACCACCAGTCATATTCTACAATATAAACTATCCTGGACGTTAACCACCAGTCATACTCCACAATATAAACTAACTCTGGACGTTAACCACCTGTCATATTCTACAATATAAACTATCCTGGACGTTAACCACTATCATACTCCACAATATAAACTCTTTGGACGTTAACCACAACTGATACTCCACAATATAAACTCTCTTGGACGTTAACCACAACTGATACTCCACAATATAAACTATCCTGGGCGTTAACTACAACTGATACTCCACAATATAAACTATCCTGGA
>NW_013722203.1:0-313 GCF_000517525.1 Limulus polyphemus | reverse complement strand
AACTACTGGCACAAGTATGTTAATCAAACCAACAACTACTGGCACAAGTTTGTCAATCAAATCAACAACTACTGGCACAAGTTTGTTAATCAAACCAACAACTACTGGCACAAGTTTGTCAATCAAACCAACAACTACTGGCACAAGTATGTTAATCAAACCAACAACTACTGGCACAAGTATGTTAATCAAACCAACAACTACTGGCACAAGTATGTTAATCAAACCAACAACTACTGGCACAAGTATGTTAATCAAACCAACAACTACTGGCACAAGTTTGTCAATCAAACCAACAACTACTGGCACAAGT
>NW_013722202.1:0-313 GCF_000517525.1 Limulus polyphemus | reverse complement strand
CGAACAGCTAAAGAGTGTATGTTTATATCATGTTCTCTATCACATAATTTTTACTGTGTATTGTGATATCTGATCAGTTCAATACACAATGTGATAGAGAACGTGATATAATATACACTCTATAGCTGTTCACAATTTTTACTGTGTATTGTGGTATTTGATCAGTTCAATACACAACGAATTGCTAAAGAGTGTATGTTATATCACGTTCTCTATCACATAATTTTTACTGTGTATTGTGATATCTGATCAGTTCAATACACAATGAACAGCTATAGAGTGTATATTATATCACGTTCTCTATCACATAATT
>NW_013722201.1:0-313 GCF_000517525.1 Limulus polyphemus | reverse complement strand
TTTACTGACTACATTTTCGTATTCCATAAGGAGAATTGCTGTAAAGAAGTATGAAAATATTATAACTGATTACATTTTATATATTTTAATGACTACATTGTGTATACCATAACAACAATGGTCATTAATAAATATTACAAATGTTTACTGCTTTAACCAACAGATATAAGTTTGATAAGGAGAATGATTAAAATATTAAGGTATTTTAATTACTTTAACAACTACATTTTCTTATTCCATAAAGAGAATGGCTGAAAAGAATTATGAAATACTTTTAATTACTTTATATAATACACTGAGTTATTTCATAATG
>NW_013722200.1:0-313 GCF_000517525.1 Limulus polyphemus | reverse complement strand
CAATACTACTGACAGGTCCTACTGTGTTATAGCATGTCCTCAACACTACTGACAGGTCCTACAGTATTAAAGTATATTCGAAACTCTACTGACACGCCCTACTGTGTTATAGCATGTCCTCAACACTACTGACAGGTCCTACTGTGTTGTAGTATGTCCTCAACTCTACTGACAGGTCCTACTGTGTTATAGCATGTTTTCAACTCTACTGACAGGTCCTACTGTGTTATAGCATGTCTTCAACTCTACTGACAGGTCCTACTGTGTTATAGTATGTCCTCAACTCTACTGACAGGTCCTACAGTATTATAGC
>NW_013722199.1:0-313 GCF_000517525.1 Limulus polyphemus | reverse complement strand
CCAGTATATGTATACGATACTTCTGTTTATTAATCATACCAGTATATGTATACGATATTTCTGTTTATTAATTATACTAGTATATGTATACGATGTTTCTGTTTATTAATTATACCAATATATGTATGTGATATTTCTGTTTATTAATTATACCAATATGTGTATACGATACTTCTGTTTATTAATTATACCACTATATGTATACGATATTTCTGTTTATTAATTATACCAGTATATGTATACGATATTTCTGTTTATTAATTATACCAGTATATGTATACGATACTTCTGTTTATTAATCATACCAGTATAT
>NW_013722198.1:0-313 GCF_000517525.1 Limulus polyphemus | reverse complement strand
GTAAAAATGTCTTTCCAAACTCTTAATAAGTTCATTAACAGCGAGATTTGACCTATTAACCTAGTAACTAACAGGCAGGGATGAAGGACTGACTCCAATACCATAAAGTGATGATCCTTTCTCATGGCATCCCATTGTATAGGGATGGCTTGTAATTGGTAGTCGTGGTCACGTCCAAGTTTGAGACGGTATAGAGGAGGAAAGAGTCATGTCTCTTACCAGCATGTCTTTGTGGTGTATGAATATAGTATGTGTTTCTATCTTGTAGTGTTATAATGTTCATATCGATTTCATTTAATATTCTGAATATGTG
>NW_013722197.1:0-313 GCF_000517525.1 Limulus polyphemus | reverse complement strand
GGTGGAAGGTCACCGTGTTATAGATTGTCTTGGTGGAGGGTCACCGTGTTGTAGATTGTCTTAGTGGAGGGTCACCGTGTTGTAGATTGTCTTGGTGGAAGGACACCGTGTTGTAGATTGTCTTGGTGGAGGGCCACCGTGTTATAGAATGTCATGGTGGAAGGCCACCGTGTTGTAGATTGTCTTGGTGGAGGGCCACCGTGTTATAGATTGTCTTGGTGGAAGGCCACCGTGTTGTAGATTTTCTTAGTGGAAGGTCATCGTGTTATAGATTGTCTTAGGTGGAAGGTCACCGTGTTGTAGATTGTCTTGG
>NW_013722196.1:0-313 GCF_000517525.1 Limulus polyphemus | reverse complement strand
GCGCGGTTCCAAGATATTAGAAACAAGTTGACATGGTCAGCACAGTTCCAGTATGTTAGAACAAGTTAACATGGTCAGCGCGGTTCCAAGATATTAGAAACAAGTTGACATGGTCCAGCGCGGTTCCAAGATATTAGAAACAAGTTGACATGGTCAGCACAGTTCCAGTATGTTAGAAACAAGTTGACATAGTCAGCGCGGTTCCAAGATATTAGAAACAAGTTAACATGGTCAGCACGGTTCCAAGACGTTAGAAACAAGTTGACATGGTCAGCACGGTTCCAAGACGTTAGAAACAAGTTGACATGGTCAG
>NW_013722195.1:0-313 GCF_000517525.1 Limulus polyphemus | reverse complement strand
TTACAACAGTATATTACTTTACAGTATGTTACCAGTAATAACTTTCTATAACTTTCCACTATTACAACACTTCTTAACTAAACTCTGTGTGTAAGAAATGTGAATTTGGTGTCTGTCTGGTAAACTGTGTTTCATACTGCCTGTATTTCCATGTTGTTTTGTATCTACCTTCTGTTTCATGCTGTCAGTATTTCCATGTTGTTTTGTATCTACCTTGTGTTTCATACTGCCTGTATTTTCATGTTGTTTTGTATCTACCTTGTGTTTCATGCTGTCAGTATTTTCGTGTTGTTTTGTATCTACCTTGTGTTTC
>NW_013722194.1:0-313 GCF_000517525.1 Limulus polyphemus | reverse complement strand
TACTTCATCAAATTTCAATGGATCTTCTCGAAATTTTTTATGAAGATTCGTCACGTTTTTACGTATTTACGTGCACATCTGTAACTTTGTAGTATTAGTTTTCCAAATTTTTATGTCGTTTTTTGTTATTACTTTATTTGCTTTCCTTGAAACGTATTTGTACTGTAGTGAAGCATTTTGTTAATCTTTGTTTCTCTATTTGTTTTTACCAGTGGGTACGGAATCGATGCATCTTATCCAAATTTGGAACGTAGTTTCACTAGTTCGTTCCGAAATTACATGCAAAGTTTCACCAATGTACTCTTCGTTTTGA
>NW_013722193.1:0-313 GCF_000517525.1 Limulus polyphemus | reverse complement strand
TAGTTCCTCTTTTCAATTGAGAGTGGTCACTTCAGGTTGCAGATTGGTTACCTTTTCTCTGATCCGCATTTCCAAATTAAATACCACTATCCCCGAACCCTAGGAGTATCTGACATGACAGTTTGACCTATTGTGTGCATAAGGTGAATGACCAACCAAACAAACATTGAAGCACTTTCAATGTTCTGTGATCAGAAAGCTTGAATGGAGAACATATAATGTATTCCGAATTATCTAGAATAAATAAATTGTAAATGGTTATTGGATATCTAGAGCAAAAATTTTCCTCAACCGAGAAGAAGCTTGTGTTGCG
>NW_013722192.1:0-313 GCF_000517525.1 Limulus polyphemus | reverse complement strand
CGATACTATGATAGCTATCTTCATTGAAGTTGGATATTTGGTGTAAATTTCGCGTGTGTTCAATGGCCGATACTATAATAGCTATCTTCCATTGAAGTTGGATATTTGGTGTAAATTTCGCGTGTGTTCAATGGCTGATACTATGATAGCTATCTTTCATTAAAGTTGGATATTTCGTTTAAATTTCGCGTGTGTTCAATGACCGATACTATGATAGCTATCTTTGATCGAAGTTGGATATTTGGTTTAAATTTCGCGTGTGTTCAATGACCGATACTATGATAGCTATCTTTGATCGAAGTTGGATATTTGG
>NW_013722191.1:0-314 GCF_000517525.1 Limulus polyphemus | reverse complement strand
AAGTACCATTAGAGACCACTTTCCTGAATGGATCTATTCTTCTCATAAGCTTATAAATACTGATCATTTCTGTATAAGAACAGCAAGCTGAGAGTCATGGGCTCGACAGGGTAGGCTGAAACAGCAATAATTAAGGGACTTACACACATGCTCAATTAGATTCATGTCTGGAGTTGGAGCGAGTAACTCTATGTAAATAAAAGTTTCACTCTGAAGGAACCACTGGTTCCCAAAATGTTTTAGTCTGAAGCTCCTTTGATCTAAATAAAAAAGTTTGAGGCCCCAACCTATAAAAATATCTTGAAAAGTGATTA
>NW_013722190.1:0-314 GCF_000517525.1 Limulus polyphemus | reverse complement strand
TTGGTTTCACCTTGTTTGACGATCATACAAATTGTTTTTTCCCCAAGTTCTTTATTGTTAACAGCCGCTGTTAATAAAAACATCAAACAAGGAAACCAGAAATTAAAATCGAGGTTTAATATAAGAAGGTAATTTTTATATTATTATATTATTATTATATTATATTATTTATATTATTTCAACGTTTATGTCCAATTTGAACACTTTTGATTTAGGTGTTCATTGTTTTAAAACATAAACTAATGTTGGTACTTCTATATATAAAAAAACTTAACACTCTCTTATTTCTTTCTTTGTTTTAGACTTTTTGTTTG
>NW_013722189.1:0-314 GCF_000517525.1 Limulus polyphemus | reverse complement strand
TCCTACATCCATTATCAGTTGGTGTAATGACACACTCCTACATCCGTTATCACTCTGTATAATGACAGACTCTTACATCCATTATCAGTCCATGTAATGACAGACTCCTACATCCATTATCACTCGATATAATGACAGACTCTTAAATCCATTATCAGTCCATGTAATGACAGACTCCTACATCCATTATCAGTTGGCGTAATGACATTCTTACATCCATTATCAGTTGGTGTAATGACAGACTCTTACATCCATTATCAGTTGGTGTAATGACAGTCTCCTACATCCATTATCAGTTGGTGTAATGACAGACT
>NW_013722188.1:0-314 GCF_000517525.1 Limulus polyphemus | reverse complement strand
CAGAAGTACAAACATCTTGTTCTACAGTTGGAGAGAAGTACAAACATCTTGTTCTACAGTTTGAACTGAAGTACAAACATCTTGTTCTACAGATTGAACTGAAGTACAACCACTTTGTTCTACAGTTTGTACAGAAGTACAAACATCTTGTTCAACAGTTTGAACAGAAGTACAAACATCTTGTTCAACAGTTTGAAGAGAAGTAAAACATCTTGTTCAACAGTTGGTACAGAAGTACAAACATCTTGTTCTACAGATTGAACTGAAGTACAACCACTTTGTTCTACAGTTTGTACAGAAGTACAAACATCTTG
>NW_013722187.1:0-314 GCF_000517525.1 Limulus polyphemus | reverse complement strand
GTTACTGTTGATAGCTATTGTAGAAAACCAACCATGTTATTTACATACTTATAAACGCACGCGGTTCATTATATTGTTACTGTAGATAACTATTGTAGAGAACCGACCATGTTATTTACATACTTATAAACGCACGCGATTCATTATATTGTTACTGTAGATAACTATTGTAGAAAACCAACCATGTTATTTACATACTTATAAACGCACGCGGTTCATTATATTGTTACTGTAGATAACTATTGTAGAAAACCAACCATGTTATTTACATACTTATAAGCGCACGCGGTTCATTATGTTGTTACTGTAGATAA
>NW_013722186.1:0-314 GCF_000517525.1 Limulus polyphemus | reverse complement strand
ATATCTTTATATTATTATACGTCACACGAAGTTTAAAGAAATGGTTTTATTTATATAAAATAGACAAGGGACTGGCGTTAAAACAATTCTAAAACGACTCCTATCAATTTCAATAAGTTAATAAATTCCAGAAGCATCAATGTTATTCATTATATAATTGTTCAGTAACATATCTCTTAATTATCTAAGTAGAGGTAGCCCACTCTGTAAGAAATATTTACACGTGTTGAAAGATTCACCAGTCGCCACTCGGATGAAACAGGCAACATGTTTAGAACTTATATATTTGGTTCACAACAAAACTTCTAACGATT
>NW_013722185.1:0-314 GCF_000517525.1 Limulus polyphemus | reverse complement strand
TAAATAGATGGATTTATCACATACATAAATAGATGGATCTATCACATACATAAATAGATGGATCTATCACATACATAAATAGATGGATCTATCACATAAATAGATGGATCTATCACATAAATAGACGGATCTATCACATACATAAATAGATGGATCTATCACATACATAAATAGATGGATTTATCACATAAATAAATAGATGGATCTATCACACACATAAATAGATGGATCTATCACATACATAAATAGATGGATTTATCACATACATAAATAGATGGATCTATCACATACATAAATAGACGGATCTATCACAC
>NW_013722184.1:0-314 GCF_000517525.1 Limulus polyphemus | reverse complement strand
AGTGTAATGAGAAGATTCCTACCGAACATCTAGTGTAATGAGAAGATTCCTACCGACATCTAGTGTAATGAGAAGATTCCTACCGACATCTAGTGTAATGAGAAGATTCCTACTGATATCTAGTGTAATGACATCTAGTGTAATGAGACGATTCCTACTGATATCGAGTGTAATGAGACGATTCCTACTGCTATCGAGTGTAATAAGACGATTCCTACTGACATCTAGTGTAATGAGAAGATTCCTACTGATATCTAGTGTAATGACATCCTACTGATATCGAGTGTAATGAGAAGATTCCTACTGACATCTAG
>NW_013722183.1:0-314 GCF_000517525.1 Limulus polyphemus | reverse complement strand
AACAGATTTCATTTTGGAAATATCATACTAACTCTAGCATTAATTTCACCTTTGTCCTGTTAAATGATGCATATGGGGAAAAAATGCTTTATATAAATACAAGACTAATCATAAACAAAGAAGACAGACTAAATTCTACTTCTTTCGAGAGCAAAGGTAATATAGATACAGAGGGATTTCTATAACTGCCACGCTGAAACGTCCCAATTTGATTAACTAGTAAGGTACAGCTGAAATAAATGGTTTAGCCTAAAAATAAATTATATTTTTTAACGACTCCCAGAAGTTACGCGCAACGTAGGTCCTTCGTTCTT
>NW_013722182.1:0-314 GCF_000517525.1 Limulus polyphemus | reverse complement strand
ATGTTCTAAACAGCTACATTAAATCACATTGTTTATAACCTACATATTCCATGTACTCAACAGTTACATTAAATCACATTGTTTATAACCTACATATTCCATGTACTCAACAGCTACATTAAATCACTTTGTTTATAACCTACATATTCCATGTACTCAACAGCTACATTAAATCACTTTGTTTATAACCTACATATTTCATGTACTCAACAGCTACATTAAATCACTTTCTTTTTAACCTACATATTCCATGTTCTAAACAGCTACATTAAATCACATTGTTTATAACCTACATATTCCATGTACTCAACAGA
>NW_013722181.1:0-314 GCF_000517525.1 Limulus polyphemus | reverse complement strand
GAATAACACTTTACTAACTGAATAATGGGGCAATCAATTAATTAAATAGAAAATACCACTAAATGCCCAGCTCTAATGGTGTAAAACACGACTCAATGTTTACTGCTATTAATATGCTGCTTACCACCTAATAATACAAAAGATGCCCCGAACATTATTGCAATATGCTGCTTACTACCTAATAATACAAAAGATGCTCCAAACGTTATCACAATATGCTGCTTACTACCTAATAATACAAAAGATGCTCCAAACGTTATTGTAATATGCTGCTTACTATCTAATAATACAAAAGATGCCCCGAACGTTACTGC
>NW_013722180.1:0-314 GCF_000517525.1 Limulus polyphemus | reverse complement strand
AAAGGTTTGAATCCTTAGTAAATAGAGTACAGATAAAAGTTTTAATTCCATAGTAAAAAGAGTACAGATGGAAGGTTTGAATCCTTAGTAAATAGAGTACAGATGAAAGGTTTAAATCCTTAGTAAATAGAGTACAGATGGAAGGTTTGAATCCTTAGTAAATAGAGTACAGATAAAAGGTTTAATTCCTTAGTAAATAGAGTACAGATGGAAGGTTTAATTCCATAGTAAATACAGTACAGATGAAAGGTTTGAATCCTTAGTAAATAGAGTACAGATGGTAGGTTTAATTCCATAGTAAATAGAGTACAGAT
>NW_013722179.1:0-314 GCF_000517525.1 Limulus polyphemus | reverse complement strand
GACATGTAACAATATACAACAACAAGGTGACATGTAACAATATACAACTACAATAAGTTGACATGTAACAATATACAACAACAATAAGGTGACATTTAACAATATACAACAACAATAAGGTGACATGTAACAATATACAACAAAAATAAGGTGACATTTAACAATATACAACGACAATAAGGTGACATGTAACAACATACAACAATAAGGTGGCATGTAACAATATAGAACAACAATAAGGTGACATTTAACAATATACAACAACAATAAGGTGGCATGTAACAATATACAACAACAATAAGGTGACATTTAAC
>NW_013722178.1:0-314 GCF_000517525.1 Limulus polyphemus | reverse complement strand
TGCCTAATGACGTAAGTGACATGACATGATAAGACATACAGCAGATATTGGAACGTTTATTAACGAGACTTGTCTAATGACGTAAGTGACTTGACATGATGGGACATACAGCAGATATTGGAACGTTTATTAACGTGACTTGCCTAATGACGTAAGTGACTTGACATGATAAGACATACAGCAGATATTGGAACGTTTATTAACGAGACTTGCCTAATGACGTAAGTGACTTGACATAATGGGACATACAGCGGATATTGGAACGTTTATTAACGAGACTTGTCAAATGACGTAAGTGACTTGACATGATGGGA
>NW_013722177.1:0-314 GCF_000517525.1 Limulus polyphemus | reverse complement strand
AACAACTTCGTGAATATGAGTCTATGTTACAACAAAGATACGAGAAGTATCATAGATATGAGAAAATTAGCAAGTGACTATCTAGCTACATGCTGTGTCCGCTGCGGAGAATCGAACCCCGGATTTTAGATGTTTATCGTTAGTCCGTGAAGGCGTAGAAAATGTAGCCGAAGAAGTACAATGTTTCCATTATCGTTAAATGTACTAGAATTTGCACCACGTTTTACCGAATAACCCGCCCAACACCAGAACCAGTTTATTGAAAGCCTTTCTTTTATTAGCTGCGGCATAACGGTTCATAGAATAGCTCTGAG
>NW_013722176.1:0-314 GCF_000517525.1 Limulus polyphemus | reverse complement strand
CTAGAAACGTTAATAATGTACACTTATTGCACAACAATAAAATGTACGTTCTAGAAACGTTAATAATGTACACTTGCTGCACAATAATAAAATGTACATTCTAGAAAGTTAATAAATACATTTTATTGTTGTGCATTCTGGAAATGTTAATAATGTACACTTACTGCACTACAATAAAATGTACATTATAGAAACTTAATAATATAATGTACATTTTGAAACGTTAATAATGTACACTTAATATACATTTTATTGTTGTGCAGTCTAGAAACGTTAATAATGTACACTTACTGACCAACAATAAAATGCACATT
>NW_013722175.1:0-314 GCF_000517525.1 Limulus polyphemus | reverse complement strand
TGTTGATTCATCTCTATGTAAACTGTTGATTCATCTCTATGTAAACTGTTGGTTCATCTCTATGTAAACTGTTGGTTCGTCTCTATGTAAACTGTTGATTCATCTGTATGTAAACTGTTGGTTCGTCTCTATGTAAACTGTTGGTTCATCTCTATGTAAACTGTTGATTCATCTCAATGTAAACTGTTGATTCGTCTCTATGTAAACTGTTGGTTCATCTCTATGTAAACTGTTGATTCATCTCTATGTAAACTGTTGATTCGTCTCTATGTAAACCGTTGGTTCGTCTCTATGTAAACTGTTGATTCATCTCT
>NW_013722174.1:0-314 GCF_000517525.1 Limulus polyphemus | reverse complement strand
CATCTATCCACCTAAAAATATTTATTGATATAAACTAACTCCATCCATCCACCTAAAAATATTTATTGGTATAGACTAACTCCATCCATCCACCTAAAAATATTTATTGATATAAACTAACTCCATCCATCCACCTAGAAAATATATATTGGTATAGACTAACTCCATCCATCCACCTAGAAATATTTATTGGTATGGACTAACTCCATCCATCTACCTAGAAATATATATTGGTATAGACTAACTTCATCCATCCACTTAGGAATATATATTGGTATAGACTAACTGCATCCATCCACCTAGAAATATATATT
>NW_013722172.1:0-314 GCF_000517525.1 Limulus polyphemus | reverse complement strand
ATGAGTAATACTAATGGTACACTTTGCAATGTCTTCTAAACCCACAAGACAATCCGAACTTTTTAGTTAATAATAATTTGATATTACTTACATTTGTAAGATTATAATGAAAGTGATGCCCATCTTTGACGTCTGAAAAGGAAGTATTCACATAGGATAAACAAAAGTATATCTCACATTATATAATAGTTAATCTTACATTAAACAAAGCAGTTTGCAAAGGTATATATTATGTATATTTTTTTTTATTGTTGTTGTTTAAACTACTAAGTCGTTAATGATTAGATAATTAAGCTCGTATATTTGAAGTAAGC
>NW_013722171.1:0-314 GCF_000517525.1 Limulus polyphemus | reverse complement strand
GGGAAAACTATTTTTTCAAAATTTGAGAAAAAACATAGGCTATAGCCTTGGCTTTTCGGAGAAAATATGCATTTTTTTGGAAAATAGATATAAGTGCTTTTATGACGGAAAATTAATAGAAAAATATCGGATGGTGCTTATATCGTTGTAAAACTCAAAACTGAGACATTATTGCATTAACGAAAATATTATGTCCCGTGAAAAGCTAAAAAATATTGAACTTTCGCTAACCCAGAGTAAAAACAATCGAAAAGGTGGAGTTTATTTAATACGAAGATGTCATGGCCTTTTAAACGCTGAGATTTTGTTTGAAT
>NW_013722170.1:0-314 GCF_000517525.1 Limulus polyphemus | reverse complement strand
ACATGACATGTGTCTTTCAACAGACGTTAGTAGTGAGACTCCAGACATGACATGTGTCTTTCAACAGACTTTAGTAGTGAGACTCCAGACATGACATGTGTCTTTCAACAGATGTTAGTGAGACTCCCATGTTTTTTCAGTTTTATCCACTATATTATTTGTTTCTAAGTAGTATATATTATATTATATTATAACTATTCTTGTGCATCTTACTTTATTAATGTAGGTTACTGTAGATGTAAGACTCCGACATTATGGTTGACAATGTTCAGTGTAGATGCAAGACCCTGACATTATGGTTGACAATGTTCAAT
>NW_013722169.1:0-314 GCF_000517525.1 Limulus polyphemus | reverse complement strand
TATATATACCCATAAAAACCATATCTATGCCTATAAAAACCATATATGTATACCCATAAAAACCATATATGTATACCCATAAAAACCATATATGTATACCCATAAAACCATATATATATACCCATAAAACCATATATGTATACCCATAAAACCATATATACACCCATAAAAACATATACGTATACCCATAAAACCATATATGTATACCCATATATATACCCATAAAAACATCTCTATACCTATAAAAACCATATATATACCTATAAAACCATATCTATACCTATAAAAACCATATATATATATATATATATATA
>NW_013722168.1:0-314 GCF_000517525.1 Limulus polyphemus | reverse complement strand
TTATATTGGTGTACATCACTTACCGTATATTTGTTTATATAATTCACCTTATATTGGTTTATATTACTTACCTTATATTGGCTTGTACCACTTGTTTTATATTAGCTTACATCACTTACTATATATTGGTTTACATCACTTACCTTATATTGGTTTACATCAATTACCTGATATTGGTTTACATCACTTACCTTATATTGGTTTACATCAATTACATGATATTGGTTTACATCACTTAGCTTATATTGGTTTACACCTCTTACCTTATATTAGTTTATAACACTTACCGTATTTTGGTTTACATCACTTACCTT
>NW_013722167.1:0-314 GCF_000517525.1 Limulus polyphemus | reverse complement strand
GGTGTTACTGGTTCCTATCTAGTGTAAAATATTATTGGTTCCTAACTAGTATCAAATATTATTGGTTACTAACTTGTATTAAATATTATTGGTTACTAACTAGTATCTAATATTATTGGTTCTTAGTTATTATCAAGTGTTATTGGTTCCTAACTAGTATCAAATATTATTGGTTACTATCTAGTATCAAATGTTTATTGGTTCCCACTTATTATCAGGTGTTATTGGTTACTAGCTAGAATCAAATATTATTCGTGTTAAGTTATTATCAGGTGTTATTGGTTCCTAACTGGTACTAAATATTATTGGTTACT
>NW_013722166.1:0-314 GCF_000517525.1 Limulus polyphemus | reverse complement strand
ATATTACTAATCGGTAACGCGTGTGTAAGAAACCAGTGTACAGCGATGGCGAAGAGCCTTGCACCACCCCAGAATTTTTGGAATAAAACAATTTAAAAACCAATGTTGTTTTTATGCGAAAGTAGCCAATCAGAGAAAAATTTGATTTCTACGTCATCTTTTCTTCGGTGAATTTGACCTTAAATTTATTTTTTTCAATGAATAAATAACCAGTCAGTCCACTGGATAATAACATGGGTAATTAATTATATCGGGATGTTATTCAAAGATCGAAACGAAACAAATAGTTGTTTTAATCCAACAATAAAAAATTG
>NW_013722165.1:0-314 GCF_000517525.1 Limulus polyphemus | reverse complement strand
ATGCTTTGTTCAAGGTGATTGTTTGTTTGTTACACATTGTCAGTGATGTTTTGTTCAAGGTGATTGTTTGTTTGTTACACATTGTCAGTTTCAGTGATGCTTTGTTCAAGGTGATTGTTTGTTTTTACACATTGTAAGTTTCAGTGATGTTTTGTTCAAGGTGATTGTTTGTTTGTTATACATGTCAATTTCAATGATGTTTTGTTCAAGTTGTTTGTTTGTTTGTTACACATTGTCAGTTTCAGTGATGTTCTGTTCAAGTTGATTGTTTGTTTGTTACACATTGTCAGTTTCAGTGATGCTTTGTTCAAGGT
>NW_013722164.1:0-314 GCF_000517525.1 Limulus polyphemus | reverse complement strand
TTTTGGCAAAAACATGGGCTATAGCCTTGGGTTTTCGATTGGTCATGACGTCTTCTTATAAAATAAACTCCACCTTTTGGTTTCATTTTACTCTGGGTTAGCGAAAGTTAATTTTTTTTAGCTTTTCACGGGACATAGTATTTTGGTTAATGCTATAAGGTCTCAATTATTAGTGTTCCTACGAAATAGGTAGTATACGATATTTTTCTATTAATTGTGCGTCAAAAAAGAACTTTTTTCCATTTCATCAAAAATTCATATTTTCCTTTAAGATGTTCGGATTTTCTTTGCATAATCTTATTTTTAAAGCTAAA
>NW_013722163.1:0-314 GCF_000517525.1 Limulus polyphemus | reverse complement strand
AACAGTCTTATCGTACCGTGCAGTTAACATTCAGCAACACTGTAGTAAATCAACAATATTGATACGTGTGTCTCTTCTAACAACAATGTAGTAAACCAACAATATTGATACATGCGTCTCCTCTAACAACAATGTAGTAAACCAACAATATTGATACACGCGTCTCTTCTAACAGCAATGTAGTAAACCAACAATATTGATACATATGTCTCTTCTAACAACAATGTAGTAAACCAACAATATTGATACACGCGTCTCCTCTAACAACAATGTAGTAAACCAACAATATTGATACATGCGTCTCTTCTAACAGC
>NW_013722162.1:0-314 GCF_000517525.1 Limulus polyphemus | reverse complement strand
CCTTGATAACCCGAAAATTACCGTAACTACTGTTCGCTTTATCATCAACATATCCGCTGGCTTTCTCTACCAGGCTTATATACTAACAAAGAGGCGTCTCCAAAATTCGCGGAGTTCTCCGATAATTCGAGAAATTTAGTTACGCATGTGCCAGCAGAGTCACGTGACTTCTGCTGTCGTAACAGTGTTACAGTATTCATTCTGAATTTATTCTTTTTTTCTTGTATATTTACATGTTTTACAAAACAGGTGGTAGAAAAATCAGTTAATATGATTGCGTTATACCTGTCTTTGTTCCTTTCTTAGTCTCGAGT
>NW_013722161.1:0-314 GCF_000517525.1 Limulus polyphemus | reverse complement strand
ATGGTGACCATTTACACTATTTTTTTATTACAATACATACAGTTCTTGGTTCTAATGTTAAAATTTACTAATTTTTTTATTACAATACATACAGTTCTTGGTTCTATTGTTAAAACTTACTAATTTTTTATTACAATACATGAAGTTCTTGGTTCTATTGTTAAAATTTACTAATTTTTTTATTACAATACATACAGTTCGTAGTTCTATTCTTAAAACTTACTATTTTTTTATTACAATACATACAGTTCTTGGTTCTATTGTTAAAACTTACTAATTTTTTATTACAATGCATGAAGTTCTTGGTTCTATTG
>NW_013722160.1:0-314 GCF_000517525.1 Limulus polyphemus | reverse complement strand
AGGTAATTGTAGCATCATTTTTCCGTTGATTGGTAACTGGATAAGTGTGTATATAAAGGATGGTAATTGTAGCATCATTTTCCCGTTGATTGGTAACTGATAACTATGTGTATAAAGAAAGGTAATTGTAGCATCATTTTCCCGTTGATTGGTAACTGGATAAGTGTGTATATAACGAAAGGTAATTGTAGCATCATTTTTCCGTTGATTGGTAACTGGATAAGTGTGTATATAAAGGATGGTAATTGTAGCATCATTTTCCCGTTGATTGGTAACTGGATAAGTGTGTATATAAATAAATGTAACTGTAGCAT
>NW_013722159.1:0-314 GCF_000517525.1 Limulus polyphemus | reverse complement strand
CATGTAGTGTGACACGCTAATGTATAGGGTCACACACATGGGTTGGACATGCATCATTTCTGCCTGATAAGAGGAAATGTATCTTGACAATGAGCAAAGAGTGTATACTTGGTACATCTAGTGAGCAGTCTCTGTAATTGGATGTGCCAGATAGTGTAGAGTGGCTAGAGAACATCAAATCATATTCAGTGGGTCAACTCCATTCCAAAAATAGGTATAATCGGCTATTTGTCATCTGGTTCACAGTAGGAGGAGAGTCTCAACCATCTTCATCTCAAAACTAGGAAGCAGAATGGAAAAACAACTGCCATTTT
>NW_013722158.1:0-314 GCF_000517525.1 Limulus polyphemus | reverse complement strand
CTGGAAATTTGTACATTATTAACATTATTAACGTTTCTATAATGTACATTTTATTGTTGTGTAGTAAGTGTACATTATTAACGTTTCTAGAATGTACATTTTATTGTTGTGAAATGTTAATAATGTATACTTAGTGCACAACAATAAAATGTGCATTATAGAACCGTTAATAATGTACACTTACTGCACAACAATAAAATGTACATTCTAGAATGTTAATAATGTATACTTATTGCACAACAATAAAATGTACATTCTAGAAATGTTAGTAATGTACACTTACTGCACAACAATAAAATGTACATTCTAGAAAC
>NW_013722157.1:0-314 GCF_000517525.1 Limulus polyphemus | reverse complement strand
TTATAACAAAAACTAACACAAACAGAGAACTGTTTCAACACGTTTTTTTATGGATGTTATAACAAAAACTAACACAAACAGAGAAGTGTTTCAACACGTTTTTTATGGATGTTATAACAAAAACTAACACAAACAGAGAAGTGTTTCAACACGTTTTTTTATGGATGTTATAACAAAAACTAACTCAAATAGAGAACTGTTTCAACACGTTTCTTATGGATGTTATAACAAAACTAACACGTGTTGAAACAGTTCTCTATTTGTTTTTTATGGATGTTATAACAAAAACTAACACAAACAGAGAAGTGTTTCAA
>NW_013722156.1:0-314 GCF_000517525.1 Limulus polyphemus | reverse complement strand
CCAACAAGTTTTTCTTGTTTAACACTAACTTGTCCAAGAAAGCTGTTTTTTATCTAATTGAAGTGAGATCCAGTCTTCCAACCAACACGTTCTTCTTCTATAACACTAACTTGTCCAAGAAAGCTGTTTTTTATGTAATTGAAGTGAGATCCAGTCTTCCAACCAACACGTTTTTCTTGTATAACACTAACTTGTCCAAGAAAGCTGCTTTTTATATAACTGAAGTGAGATCCAGTCTTCCAACCAATACTTTCTCCTACTATAACACTAACTTGTCCAAGAAAGCTGCTTTTTATATAACTGAAGTGAGATAC
>NW_013722155.1:0-314 GCF_000517525.1 Limulus polyphemus | reverse complement strand
GTCACGTAGCTCCAGCATCTGTTAGACAGAGAAATCAACAGTTTATGTCACGTAGCTCCAACATCTGTTAGACAGTGAAATCAACAGTTTACGTCACGTAGCTCCAACGTGTGTTATACAGTGAAATCAACAGCTTACGTCACGTAGCTCCAACATCTGTTAGACAGAGAAATCAATAGCTTACGTCACGTAGCTCCAACATCTGTTAGACAGTGAAATCAACAGTTTACGTCACGTAGCTCCAACATCTGTTAGACAGTGAAATCAACAGTTAACTCTTCTTACTTATACCGATTAGAATACATTTTTTCATC
>NW_013722154.1:0-314 GCF_000517525.1 Limulus polyphemus | reverse complement strand
GTTGGGAGTAACATGTAGTAGATGTTTTATTCTACGTTGGGAGTTACATGTAGCAGAAGTTTTTATTCTACGTTGGGAGTAACATGTAGTAGAAGTTTTTATTCTACGTAGGGAGTAACATGTAGAAGTTTTTATTCTACGTTGGGAGTAACATGTAATAGAAGTTTTTAATCTACATTGGGAGTAACATGTAGTAGATGTTTTTATTCTATGTTGGGAGTAACATGTAGTAGGTGTTTTTATTCTACGTTGGGAGTAACATGTAGATGTTTTTATTCTATGTTGGGAGTAACATGTAGTAGATGTTTTTATTC
>NW_013722153.1:0-314 GCF_000517525.1 Limulus polyphemus | reverse complement strand
TCTAATGCCAGCGACTGCTCAAGTTTCTTTTCTCTAATACCAGCGACTGCTCAAGTTTCTTTTCTCTAATACCAGTTACGGCTCAAGTATATTTACTGTAATGCCAGCGACGGCTCAAGTTTCTTTTCTCTAGTACCAGCGACGGCTCAAGTTTATTTTCTCTAATACCGGCTCAAGTTTATTTACTCTAATGCTAGGGACGGCTTTAGTTTATTTATTCTAATGCCAGCGACGGCTCAAGTTTATTTTCTCTAATACCGGCTCAAGTTTATTTATTCTAATGCCAGCGACGGCTCAAGTTTATTTACTCTATT